>NC_080380.1:21505124-21805124 GCF_014773155.1 Arachis stenosperma | reverse complement strand
AGTATTTAAGAGCAGCATGGTCAGTGTACACAACCACCTTTGATCCCACTAGGTAAGATCTAAACTTGTCAATGGCATAAACCACTGCAAGTAATTCTTATTCTGTGGTTGTGTAGTTCTTCTGTGCGTCATTTAGAACACGGCTGGCATAATAAATGACGTGCAGAAGCTTGTTATGCCTCTGTCCCAACACTGCACCAATGGCATGGTCACTGGCATCACACATTAATTCAAATGGCAATGTCCAATCTGGTGCAGAGATGACTGGTGCTGTGACCAGCTTAGCTTTCAGGGTCTCAAATGCCTGCAGACACTGTGTGTCAAATACAAATGGTGTGTCAGCAGCTAGCAGGTTACTCAAAGGTTTTGCAATTTTCGAAAAATCCTTTATAAACCTTCTATAAAATCCTGCATGCCCCAGAAAGCTTCTGATTGCCTTAACATTGGCAGGTGGTGGTAATTTTTCAATTACCTCTACCTTTGCCTTATCCACCTCTATTCCCCTGCTTGAAATTTTGTGCCCAAGGACAATTCCTTCAGTCACCATAAAGTGACATTTCTCCCAGTTTAAAACTAGGTTAGTCTCTTGGCACCTTTTCAGGACAAGTGATAGGTGGTTAAGACATGAGCTGAATGAGTCTCCATATACTGAAAAGTCATCCATGAAGACTTCCAGAAATTTCTCTACCATATCTGAGAAGATAGAGAGCATGCACCTCTGAAAGGTTGCAGGTGCATTGCACAGACCAAAAGGCATCCTCCTATAGGTAAACACGCCAGAAGGGCAGGTAAATGCTGTTTTCTCTTGGTCCTGGGGATCTACTGCAATTTGGTTATAGCCTGAATAGCCATCCAAAAAGCAGTAATAGTCATGACCAGCTAGTCTTTCTAGCATCTGGTCTATGAATGGTAAAGGAAAATGATCCTTTCTGGTGGTTGTATTGAGCCTTCTGTAGTCAATACACATACGCCACCCTGTGACTGTCCTTGTAGGAACCAGTTCATTTTTTTCATTATGAACCACTGTCATGCCTCCCTTTTTGGGAACAACTTGGACAGGGCTCACCCAGGGGCTATCAGAAATAGGATAAATAATCCCAGCCTCTAGTAATTTAGTGACCTCTTTCTGCACCACCTCCTTCATGGCTGGATTTAGCCTCCTCTGTGGTTGGACCACTGGTTTGGCATTATCCTCCAACAGGATCTTGTGCATGCATCTAGCTGGGCTAATGCCCTTAAGATCACTTATGGACCACCCAAGAGCTGTCTTGTGTGTCCTTAGCACTTGAATTAGTGCTTCCTCTTCCTGTGGATTCAAAGCAGAGCTTATAATCACTGGAAAAGTGTCACCTTCTCCCAGAAATGCATATTTCAGGGATGGTGGTAGAGGTTTGAGTTCAGGTTTGGGAGGTTTATCCTCCTCCTGAGGAATTTTCGAAAATTCCTTTGTTTCCTCTGGTTCTTCTTGATCAGGTTGAGCATCTTTGAAGATGTCCTCAAACTCTGATTCTAGGCTTTCAGTCATATTGATCTCTTCTACCAGAGAGTCAATAATGTCAGCGCCCATGCAGTCATCTGGTGTGTCTGGATGCTGCATAGCTTTTACAGCATTCAACTTGAACTCATCTTCATTGACTCTCAGGGTTACTTCCCCTCTTTGTACATCAATGAGAGTTCGTCCAGTTGCTAGGAAAGGTCTTCCTAGAATGAGAGTTGCATTCTTGTGCTCCTCCATTTCCAGCACCACAAAGTCAGTTGGAAAGGCAAAGGGTCCAACCTTGACAATCATGTCCTCTATTATGCCTGATGGGTGTTTAATGGAGCCATCAGCAAGTTGGAGGCATATCCTGGTTGGTTTGACTTCTCCAGCTAACCCAAGCTTTCTGATAGTGGATGCAGGTATCAGATTGATGCTTGCTCCAAGATCACATAGGGCTGTCTTGGTGCAAGCGCCCTCTAATGTTTATGGTATCATAAAGCTTCCAGGATCTTGAAGCTTTTCTGGTAAGCTTTTCAGAATGACTGCACTGCATTCTTCAGTGAGAAACACTTTTTCAGTTTCTCTCCAATCCTTCTTATGACTTAAGATCTCTTTCATGAACTTAGCATAAGAAGGTATTTGCTCAAGTGCCTCTGCAAACGGAATCTTTATTTCAAGAGTCCTTAGATAGTCTGCAAAACGAGCAAATTGCTTATCCTGTTCCGCTTTGCGGAGTTTCTGAGGATAAAGCATCTTGGCTTGATATTCTTCAACCTTAGATGCTGCAGGTTTATTCCTTACAGAAGTGGTTGAAGAAGCCTTGTTAGAGGGATTACTGTCAGCACTCTCAGGTGTCTGATCCTCCCTTGGCGTTTGAACGCCAGAATTGGGTGGAAAATGGGCGTTTAACGCCAACTTTTCCCCCTTTTCTGGCGTTTGAACGCCAGAACTGGGCAAGGAATGGGCATTTAACGCCAGCTTTCCTTCCCTTTCTGGCGTTTGAACGCCGAAAGTATTCCTCTCTGGGCTCTTACTGTCCTCAGAGGGATTTTGAACAGTGGTTTGGTTATCCTCTGTCAATTGTTCCTTGTTTGGCTTTTTGCTCTTTTGAACAGTGGTATTCAGTGTTTTCCCACTCCTCAGTTGAACTGTTTGACATTCTTCTGTTATCTGTTTAGATATTTGCTGTTTTGCTTGATTCAACTGTAGTTCTATATTCTTGTTAGCAACCTTAGTATCATGGAGCATTTCTTTAAATTCTGCTAACTGTTCTGTCATCAGAAGCAATTGTTGATTAAGCTCATTCATCTGTTCTTGAGGATTAGGATCAGTGACTAATGTCATGACTTCCTCTTTTGGAACGAACTCATTGCTAGAATATAAGTATTGGTTTCTAGCAACAGTGTCTATAAGCTCTTGAGCTTCTTCAATTGTCTTCCTCATGTGTATAGATCCACCAGCTGAGTGGTCTAAAGACATCTGAGCTTTTTCTGTGAGCCCATAGTAGAAGATGTCTAACTGTACCCACTCTGAAAACATTTCAGAGGGGCATTTTCTAAGCATACCTCTATACCTCTCCCAGGCATTATAAAGGGATTCATTATCCTCTTGTTTAAAGCTTTGGATGTCCAGCCTTAGCTGTGTCATCCTCTTTGGAGGGTAAAAATGATTCAGGAATTTGTCTGATAACTGTTTCCATGTCTTTATGCTTGCTGTAGGTTGGTTATTCAACCACCTTTTAGCTTGATCTTTTACAGCAAATGGAAACAGTAATAGTTTGTAGACATCCTGATCTACCTCTTTATCATGTACTGTGTCAGCAATTTGTAAGAACTGTGCCAGAAACTCAGTAGGTTCTTCCTGTGGAAGACCGGAATACTGGCAATTTTGCTGCACTATGATAATGAGTTGAGGGTTTAGCTCAAAGCTGCTTGCTTTGATGGGAGGTGTACAGATGCTACTCCCATATGCAGCTGTAATGGGGTTGGCATATGACCCCAGAGTCCTTTTGGACTGATTAATCCCACTTAAGTCCATAATGGACAAAAGGGAAATGATAATGATTGCAAAGAGATAAATTTTGTTTTGTTTTTTTTTTTGAATTAAACGAAAAAAAATTAAAATAAAATAAAAGGAAATTAAAAGAAAAATTCGAAAATCAAAAAGAAAATAAAATCAAAGCAAATTGAGAACTGAATCAATTAGTTAATTAAAAAGATTTTGAAAATAGCAATTAGAAAGATATGATTGAAAAGTTTTTATGAAAAAGATTTGATTTTTGAAAAGAGGAAAGAGAAAAACAACAAAATGACACCAAACTTAAAATTTTTAGAAAATCAAACACTAATTTTCGAAAATTTTAAAGGAAAACCCAAAGAGGACACCAAACTTAGAACTTTTACGGATCAAAAAGGGACTAAGGACATGCAAAATCGAAAATTAAAAGAAAAACAAAAGCATGCAATTGACACCAAACTTAGAATATGAAACTAGACTCAACTAAAAGACTCTAAACCTACAAAAATAAAACAGTCCTAATCTAAGCAACAAGATAAGCCGTCAGTTGTCCAAACTCGAACAATTCCCGGCAACGGCGCCAAAAACTTGGTGCACGAAATTGCAATAACACTTTTGCAATCCCGCACAACTAACCAGCAAGTGCACTGGGTCGTCCAAGTAATACCTTGCGTGAGCAAGGGTCGATCCCACGGAGATTGTCGGCTTGAAGCAAGCTATGGTTATCTTGTAAATCTTAGTCAGGGTATCAGAAATTATCAGGATTGATTGTAAAAAGCAAAAGAACATGAAATAGTTACTTGTTCAGCAGTAATGGAGAATAGGTTGAGGTTTCGGAGATGCTCCATCTTCTGAATCTCTGCTTTCCTACTGTCTTCTTCATCAAACACGCAAGGCTCCTTCCATGGCAAGCTGTATGTAGGGTTTCACCGTTGTCAGTGGCTACCTCCCATCCTCTCAGTGAAAATACGTCCCGATGCTCTGTCACAGCATGGCTAATCATCTGTCGGTTCTCGTTCGGGCCAGAATAGAATCCAGTGATTCTTTTGCGTCTGTCACTAACGCCCCGCCTTCAGGAGTTTGAAGCACGTCACAGTCATTCAGTCATTGAATCCTACTCAGAATACCACAGACAAGGTTTAGACCTTCCGGATTCTCTTGAATGCCGCCATCAGTTCTAGCTTATACCACGAAGATTCCGATTAAAGAATGATGCCAGGGCATCCTGGCTAGTTTTACTAGCCATTTTTTGTATGCTTTAGGTTGGTTTCATGCATTTTCTTAGGCAATAAGCAAGTATTTGGATGAGAATTATATGCATGCCTTGATTCAATCAAACATTGTTAAATATGTGCATTTTCATGAGATTTATGCAAGAATTGTTTGATGTTATGAATGATGCAAAATCTTGTGATTTAGCAAGGCTTTGATGCATGTGTTTGGTTGATGATAGGTGAAGCAAGCAGCCCTGGAGAGTGAACAAAGAGGAGTTGCACGTTGCCAACTTGCACTTCAACTAGAGTGTTCATCAACAACGCCCAACAATGTAAGGCAGCCCTGGAGAAGCTCATTTGGGCGTTGCCAACTTGGAGAAAGGGTGAGTGTTTGAAGGCAACGCCAAGCAGCCCTGAGGAGCTTCGAGGGCGTTGCCAACGTGGGAAGTATAGGCGTTGTTCAAGGCAACGCTGAGCTAGAAGAACTTGGGCCAGGGAGGAGCTTGAGCACGTTGCCAACGTGCTACTTCATTGGAGTGTTTAGAGGCAACGCCAGGAGGAGAGGAAGCTGGCGTTGCCAACGCCAGGAAAATAGGCGTGTTCAATGACAACGCCAAGCAACAAACATGGAGCCTTGAGGAAGGCTCGAGCACATTGCCAACTTGGGATTCATTGGCGTGTGTAGTGGCAACGCTAGGAAGCAAGCATGGAGCAAGGGGGCAGGGGCTGGCACGTTGCCAACGTGCTGAAAAGAAGGAGTGTTCATCAACAACGCAGCAACCCTGGCAGCTTGACCTTGCTCTCTTCCATGGAGTATATCTTGAGTTTTAGACCTTCAAATGATGCACTCTCAATGGCATTGGAAAGTAGACATCTGGAGCTTTCCAATGATATATAATAGTATGGGTTTGACATTCGTTTGAAGCTTCAAAAGCTGGCTTCAATTGGAACCTCTTAAACTAACCACGTTGGCAACTTGGAATCTAAGTTGGCAACGCCCTTGCTAAAATTTGGCTCCCTGGGAGGCATAACCCACGTTGCCAACTTGGAGAAGGTGAAGGCGTGTTTGTTAGCAACGCCTGCGAAGCTCAGAAGCAATAGAAGGTAACCCACGTTGCCAACTTGAGAATGTGAAGGCGTGTTTGTCAAAAACGCCGGCTACCTTGGCAGCCTGACCTTGTTATCTTCAATGGAGCATAACTTGAGTTGTAGAGATCCAAATTGAGTGCTTCCAGTTGCGTTAGAAAGCTGACATTCAGAGCTTTCCAACCATATATAATAGTCTATAGTGGAGCATGAAATGGAAGCTCAAATCAGAGTCATCTTTAGGCCCCAAAAACAAGGAAATGAGGTTGAAATTCAAGGCAGCATGGATGAGCCAAGAAAGGAGAGTCGAGCACGTTGCCAGGGCCAAAATGAACTGGCGTGTTCCTTGGCAACTCCAGCAACAACGCCCAGGCCAAGAAATTTGGGCTAGGGGCGTTGTTGAGCACGTTATTGGTGGCGTGTTTGACAAAAACGCCCAACCAGGGCAGCCTGACCTTGCCCTCTTCAATGGAGCATAACTTGAGCTAGGAAAGTCCAAATGAAGTGATTTCACTGGCATTGGAAAGTAGACATCAAGAGCTTTCCAATGATATATCATAGTTCATATTTAGGCAAAGGATTGACACTCAAATTCTGGGCAACATTAAGCATGAAAGTAAAGTCAAGAAGAAGAAAAGCAAGTTGTTAGCAACAACTTGGGCTAGTAACGCCCAAGCACCAAGCTACCAGCCCAGGAAGTGTATTGGCACGTTGCCAACGTCCTTTGAACTGGCGTGTTTGCCAATAACGCCAGGCCATTGGGCCAGAAGCAATGTGAATGAGCTCTTCTCCCTCTGTTTGACAAGAATTCCTTCATGAAGCTAATCCAAATCAAGCAAGCAAAGCCCATAAATCTCAACCAATCAAGGCCACAAGAATCATCTAGAATAGTTGATTTTCATTTAATTGTAATTTGCTTTTAATTTCATTTCAATTTGTAATTTAGAAAAGCCTATATAAAGGCCATAGTTTCATAGAATTAAAAGGTTGGATTGGAGGGGATACGGAGGAGACCAATTTGAAATTCTGTGAATTGGCACACTCCATTGAGAGTGGGTCTTCGGACCCCTCCCCTTCATACACTCTTCTTCACTTCCCATTCTCTTCTTCCTTAGTAGTAGTGTAGTTTAATTTGTAGTTTTCATCTATGAATTCTTGAAATTCTCAATTTCTGTTTTGAAGTCTCACTCTTTATTTTCATGCACTTTAGTTTCATGCAATTTAGTTTTCAATTGGAGCTATGATTCACTAAACCCCACTTTCATTAGGGGGAAGAGCTCTGCTTGTTTGAATGCATTGATGAACTCCTCTTTTCCTCCTCAATTCAAGTGGTTAATCCAAAGAGGAAACTCTTGTTCTTCAAAGATTCAACCACCATCGAGAGAGGGGTTAATCTATGTGAATTGTGTGGTGAATTTGAGGAATGAGCCACATAATTCAGTTTAGAGTTCATCCTTTCATGATTTCCTTAATCAATACATCTTGGTTGGTATGTGAGATGTAACTTTCCTTGGTTGAGATTATGGGAGTTGTGTGGCTGGATTAGAATTGAGCTTCATCTCTTCTCATGAACAATTAGATCACGAGAGTGGCAATTGGTTATGTTGAGAGAAATTGAATCACCAAGAGATTGGGATTCAATTACCCACTTGCCATGGATCTATACCCATGATTGAGAAGGACTTGACTAACATCAATTCATGAACACTTGCATCTCTGATCCCTAATGATCCTCTCCATCATTAATTCTTATTTCTTTTGCTTCTAGTTGTTTGACTACCCGTAACCCAATTCCCTTCTACATTCTGTCAATTTATTATTCTTGTCATCTACATTTTGTTCCTTTATTTCTTGCTATTTACTCTTATGTTCTTTAAATTTCTGCAACCTTTAATTCCTTGCAATTTATCTTTGATGTCATTTAAGTTTCTTGCATTTTAAGTTCCGTCATTTACTTTCATTTTATTTCTCTCTTCTAGTTCTTTAAATTCTTTGCCATTTATATTCTTGCAATTATGTTCAAAAATCACAAACCTCATGAAATCAAAACCATGTTTGCTTGACTAAATTTACCATTAACTAAAGTTGCTTAATCTACCAATCCTCGTGGGATCGACCTCACTCTAAGTGAGTTTTATTACTTGATGCGACCCGGTATACTTGCCGGTTGTACGTGAAATCTAATTTTTACGTATCAAAGAACCCAAGAGATATCTACTTAATCTAAAATAGAACGGAGGTGGTTGTCAGGCACACGTTCATAGTTGAGAATGATGATGAGTGTCATGGATCATCACATTCATCCGGGTTAAGAGCAAGTGATATCTTAGAATGGAAGCAAGCATGATTGAATAAGAAACAGTAGTAATTGCATTAATCCATCAAGACACAGCAGAGCTCCTCACCCCCAACCATGGGGTTTAGAGACTCATGCCGTGGAAGGTACACAAAGAAACGTGTAAAAATGTCATGAGATCACCAGGTACGGATACAATGTCAAAATATCCTATTAATAGTAAACTAGTATCCTAAGGTTTACAGAAATGAGTAAATGACAGAAAAATCCACTTCCGGGCCCACTTGGTGTGTGCTTGCGCTGAACAATGAAGCATTTTTGTGTAGAGACCTTTTCTGGAGTTAAACGCCAGCTTTCATGCCAGTTTGGGCGTTTAACTCCAAGTTTTATGCCAGTTCCGGCGTTTAACGCTGGAATTTCTGAGGCCGAATTGCTACGCCGGTTTGGGCCATCAAATCTTGGGCAAAGTATGGACTATCATATATTGCTGGAAAGCCCAGGATGTCTACTTTCCAATGCCGTTGAGAGCGCGCCAATTGGGCTTCTGCAGCTCCAGAAAATCCACTTCGAGTGCAGGGAGGTCAGAATCCAACAGCATCTGCAGTCCTTTTCAGTCTCTGGATCAGATTTTTGCTCAGAACCTTCAATTTCAGTCAGAAAATACCTGAAATCACAGAAAAACACACAAACTCATAGTAAAGTCCAGAAAAGTGAATTTTAACTAAAAACTAATAAAAATATAATAAAAACTAACTAAAAGATACTAAAAACATACTAAAAACAATGCCAAAAAGTGTACAAATTATCCGCTCATCACTCATCGATGGCTACTTCTTCATCTCATGTTGCTGCTCATGACAAAGACAAACGTCCTATGGTGCAACCACCGGCTCCTCCAGCCTTACACGTACTGAACCAGGTCAATGTTGAAGTCATTGACGACCCGCAACTTCAATTTGATGATTCCAAGATTCTCATTCCTTTTACTGTGGGTGACGATACCTATTATTTTATTGGTCCTTTTGAGAACTTGGAACGGGCGAACAAAAACTCCCTTTCTTCCCCAATGCTCAAGGGGAGGACTTGTTAATTAGTCAAGACCTTGACATTTCTTTCTTTACCAATCAAAAACCCTTTAGGAATAACCCGAAAATCACCCCTCGTGGAACTGACTTCACAGCATGGTATGAGCGTCTTGCTCCATCGAAGAGTGCTGCTTGGGGGGCTCTCGGGATTCAAGATCTTCTATGACTTTCTCACTTTTCTCCTTCAATACTCCCCTAGATGATTGGAGCCATGACCTTTTTCTGGAACAGGACTACCAACAATTTCCACCTTCCTTGTGGGATGATTGGTATATCACTTTTAGATGTAGCTGCTATTACAAGACTCCCGATTAGTCCTCCAGACTTCATCTCCGATATGCAACCTAGGCAACAGTACAACATTGCCCCCATAACTTCCTACAGTGACTTCATTGTTCAGCATATGGGTGCGGAGGGTAGCCACGTCACAGATGATGAACATGTGCCCACTTTGTTCTACTGGCTAAACGCAATTATCTTCTGCTCTCAAAGTGTTCAAATGCAGAAGTTTTTCCTTCCTCTTGCCCCCTTACTTCATGAAGGAAACAACCTCAATTTGGCCAAGCTGCTTTTAGGGTACACTTTCGAAGAATTTGGCCAATTCGTTAATTGTCTTCGAAACAATTATTTGATCAGTAAGGGGGCCCTCTTTGGCTTCTCCAACTCTGGCTTAACGCCATTTTTGAAAAGTACATGATAAAGCCTGGAGGTGGTGTTTCGAACAAACAGCACATTGAAGGTTTTCGACTGGCTAACTTCAAGCCAAATTTTCCAGAAGCTCAATCGGATGAAGATCGATTCTGGGCTGTCTTTTCTCTTTTTCACTCTTGTAAAGACTTCCACAACGAGGACCTCAATTTCACCCCTTTTTTGCATCAAAATTGTGGTCCAGCTTGGCTCGAGCGCCTCCTCTTCCCCAACGATACCGAAGAAACCGAACTTGCTAATAGGAGTTGGGCAAATTTACTGGTTGTGCAGGTAATTCCAACAGGGCTACCTCTGTATAAAAAGGAACGTTTCAAAGCAACCCTGTATGCCTCTCATTATGCAGCTAGACAGTTAGGCTTATCACAAGCTATTCCCACTCCACTCCCCAAGAACAGCAAACCCTTTTGCCATATCACTTTGGCCTCAAAGAAAGAGCTCGACATTTGCCTCTCGAAAAATTAACAACAAAGAGAGGGCTATCACCATCTTATCTATGAACGAAGCTCATTCATCACCAAATCTTGCTTCGATTGGTGGACTACTTACTATTCCAAGTACAGTCGTACCTTGGAAGAGATCAAACGTTCTATCATCTGAATAGTCCCTGCTGCTGAGGGTTCTCCTAAGAGAGCTCAAAAAAGAAAGGTCGAAGCCACAACTTCCTCACGACAACGCTAAAGAAGAGTCGAAGGACTCCTTCAAGGACTTCCAGAAAGGTAACTACTCTCTACTTATACATATATACTTAAACTGAAATTCTTCGAAAATCACATCTACTTACAAACCTCTTGATTTCAATCTTTCATCAGTTACAGTTGCAATCATCGAGCGAAAGCTCTTCTGATGATAGTGAGCCATCCATCCAGAATCTCCTTGCTGTATCCTCAAATTCGGATGATCCAATTGATTCAGATTCGGGATCTCAATTGATTCGAAGAACAAGACTTGTTTCGGTAATATTATATTGTTTTTAAATATATTTCAATTCAATCAACATAAATCTCGACTCATGTATGTTGTAATTCAACTTGTTACTGCTGCTCAATCCATCACTTCATCTCTTGCACCTGACCAACCACCTCAACAACATTAACAAGGCTTAGGACAACCATCATCTCACTCCTCAATACAAGCTGCTCTTTCGGCTGAACCTCTCGATGTAGCTTTTCCAATTTCAACTGGGACACAAGTAGTTGATTTAACAGAGGAGCATACCCATCATTCTCTAACACAAACTTTAAATATTGGACATGTTTCTCCAACAAACCAGGCTGAAACTTCTACCAGATTTTAGGTGGCCCTGATTCGGACACTCCCTCTCGAGTTGCTGAAACTGTTGTCCCTGATTCAAACTCACCATCTCGAATCCCAGAGACCAATCCTTTTCTACAAAAAAAATTTCTAGTCCATCCAATCATGATGAACTTCAAGCTCCTCCTAGTCCAAGATCTGGAGATCTGGTATGCCTACTGAATCTACCAATGCTGACTTAGTTACCTTGGTCACCATTCTGAATCAAGCCATTCAGGAAGATAAAGTGCTCATTTCTACTCCTGCACTTATAGGTCCTTCTACATCTGGTCCTCCATCCGAGCTAAATGTCAATGCTCAAGAACAACTTTTATTAATTCTTAAGCTCCTAGACCATCCACCCATCGAATGGACCAATGATGCAGCCCTGAACAAACTTTTGTCCGATATTTTAAGTTCATCTATTGAACTTCAGGTTCCGTCTCCATATTCTGCCATTGTCAACCATTTCATACTAGTTGTCAACAGAAGCGTAACAACCCAAGAAAAGCTACAAGAGATTAAAGATGAAGTGGCTAAGATTAGAACTGAATCAGAAAGCTATACAACAGCTCTTCATCCAATCAAAGCTTCCGGTGAAGAATTCGACTTAAGAATCTCTCAGGCCTTCTCTGTTCAAGCTCACTATGATAAGAAAAAAGAGAACTTGAAGCAGAATTGGCTCAAATTAACGAGAGACTTGCCAAAATTCGGAAGAGGAAAGCTGATATAGATATGTAAAACCCGGTTAATTAACGGCTAATTAACCCATAAAATGAGAATTTATTCTAGAAAGCCTAAAATGTGATTTTTATGGCTAAATGTGATAGAGGAGATTGAGACAAGAATTTTGGTACCAATTTTGTAGAATTCGGACCAAGATTGGACCGAACGGGCCAAACCGGGTCAATTGGACCCAAAGTGGGCCCTTGGCCCAACAAAACTTAACCAAAACCCTAGTTTTCAGCACTCTCTCTCCTCATTTGTTACACACACAAGCTGAAATTAGAAAGAAAGGGAGGAAGAACACTCTCTCAAGTTCTCTCCCTTGGTTGATCTTCAAACCACCATAACTTTTGATCTAGAGCTCCGATTGCCGCCCCGTTTGCGGCCACGCGTTCACCGCGGAGAGCTCTACAAAACCCATATAATCAATCTTGAGGTAAGCCACGTGTTGCTGTTCGACATCTCAGCCCTTATTTTCGAGTTTCATGGGTTAAATGTTGAGATTTTGGGTTCTTTGATGTTATAGGACCCAACTCTCTTGAAGGAGAAGGTTAATCTTGTCTCCTTGGACCTTGGGTGTGGTAAGATTCTCAACCCTAGTGTATTTTGTTGTTTTATGATGCTTGGGTTTTGAGATGTTGTGTATGGGTATGATGATTGTGGCTTAGGTTGTGTATATGTGAATATTGGAGTTTGATTGGTGACTTTGAAAAGCTTGGAAAAGGTTTGGTGGTGAAAAATCTGCTCTTGGAGGTGTTGAAGCCTTGTGAGCTTGAGGATAAGTGGTTTAGAAGTGCTCCGGTGGAGCTTGGGAAATTCGGCTAAGGTATGGTTTCGGTTTCCCGTATCTAATATGTAATGTGGTAGGAAATACTTAGGCTAGAGGCCCTAAGATAGGCATTGAATGGTTGATGTTGTTAAATGATTGAGATATATGATGTGGTCATATATGTGATGATGATTATTGATGCCTTGGTGGTATGATGTATGAGAAATATGCATGTTGTGATATATGCTTGATGATTGGTTATGGTTGAATTGAGGGTTGGACCATGTTGATGGTGAGTATGATGTTGATTGTGTACACTAATGATTTATTGGAATTGGTGTTGTTGAAAATTGGCATGAGGAATAGTATATGATATGTCAATATGTTTGAGTTTGAGCCACTTGGGTGAAGTGGGCTAAAATGATGAGATAGTGATTGTGTATACTGTGGTAATGTGTCAATGTGTGAGTTGAGGAGGCTTGATGTTGAATTTGATACATTTTGAATTGATTGATTTCAAAGAAAAGGGATGAAATTGGCATGTTTTGATTGACTTTGAAAGGAGTTGAAAATGGTTTGTTTTGAAAATGGCATATTGTGGTTTTGTATGAAAATATGGTTTTTGGGCATACTTTGACGGGACATAACTTGGACTACGGATCTCCGTTTTGTATCAAATCTGTTTAGAAATGAAATTGGATCCGGGATGTCCATGCCGTTCGAAGAACAGGTGAAAAACGATTTAAAATGAGGAAGTTATGTCCGTTGGAAGATTGGGGTCTAAATCTGTGAAATTCTGCAGCTTTTAACTTAGAAAATTTTTAGCAGAATGATCCCTTGCGCGTGGGCGCACCTGGCGCGTACGCGCCGATCTTCCGAAAAGTGCCATCCACGCGTACGCGTGATGTGCGCGGGCGCGCCGATTGTGCTGCGCCCAATGCCCAGCCATTTTCCCGAGAGTTATGCCAGAACTGTGCCGGTGTTGTGCCTGGGGCACGAGAACACCCGCGCGTACGCGTGGTTGACGCGTGCGCATCGATGGGCAAGTTTGGAATCCACGCGTTAGCGTGCACGACGCTTGCGCGCCGATGAGTTTTTGAGGCCATCCACGCGTGCGCGTGGAGTGCGCGTACGCGTGGCCCTGTTTTCATCCCAAAGTTGATTTTTGAGTTTTAAAAGCCAAATCTCATACTTCTAAGCCTCCGATCTCACCATTCATGTCTTAAATCATCATAATATGCCTAGCTATTAGAAAGGGGCTAGTGACTGTGATAACTTGCGAGTGAAGCAAGGGAAAAATGTATGATCAATGAGGATCAAGATGATTATGTGAGATGCGGAGGATGGTGGTGGAAGTGTTTGTTATGCCATGGGCCGAAAGGCTATAATTGTTAATGAAATGGCTGGTTATGGATTTAACCATGAGCCGGAATAGCTGTGTATGCTATGAATATTGGCTGGTTCTGGATTGAACCGTGAGCCGGAATGGCTAGTATGGATGTTGATCCATGGATGAGAATTCATGCATGTTGATGCTGAATTATTGATAATTGTGAAATTGCACTTCCACTATCTGAGTACGAGTTTCCTTGGGTAGTAGCAGTGGCTAGCCACCACGTGCTCCAGGTTGAGACTCGAAGCTCTGTTAACCCTATGTTGTAAGTGTGGCCGGGCACTGTGAAAGGCCCGGATGAGCTCGAACCCCCATAAATATTCACCAGTGAGGGTGATGGATATGGATCATGTTTATGATCAAGTTTATAACGAGTATAACTCGAGTTTGGGGATGCACGACAGAGGGACAGTCCAATGGTTAGCGACCAGGACTTGTCGGGTTGGCTATATAACCGACAAGATGATATCATCGGCCACTAGGGACAGGCATTCATCATATGCATACTATGTGAATTGTTTGAGATTGCCTATATGACTGCATATTACTTGCTAATTGTCTAAATGTCTTAACTGCTACTATTTGTATATTCTTTGTTTGATATATCTGTGTTTGCTATAATATACTCCTGCTGGTGGTTGGGAGGTTTGAAGGAATTGGAAAGGGAAGTATTAGTTAGACTGAAGAATCTTTAGTCAGATGCCCTTATATGGTTTAGCTTGTTTATAAGCTTTGATATTATCTGGAGGAAGTTATAGGATTGCCTTTGGCTTTCCTCCATTATTATGTATTATATATGTGGAAGCTGTTACCATGCTGGGGACCTCTGGTTCTCACCCATGCGGATTTTGTGGTTTTCAGATGCAGGGCGTGAGGTTTTCCGCTGAGGCATGCTGGAGACTTCTAGATTGCGAAGATTCCTTGTTCTTGGGGACTATGTTTTGGTTTATATGTTTTGCTTAGATACTTTTATCTCCATTAAATAATACAAACTGTGATGACTCCTCTTATGGGAGAATTTGGAGAATAGATTTTATGTATTTGTGTCCCTTTGGGTTTCCTTTGGGGTTTTCCTTATTTTATCATATGTATATATTTGCTATGCTCGGACCGGTTATCTTCGCAGCCGGATCTTGAGTCTTGATATTCCTGTTTTTGACGCTCTTTTGTATATATATAATCTCGCGTTGGTTTATCCTTGTTCGTCACGTTATCGATCGGAGTGTTGCGCTTTTGAGTTGCGGTTTTTGTTTACCCCTTTTTTCTACAAAGGCTCCTAGTTATAATTAATCATTCATACTACTATACGTACTAAATTTTTATTTTAGAGGTCGTAATACCTTGCCATCTCTGAATTATGACTTAAGCATAAGACTCTGTATGGTAGGGTGTTACATTATGGTATCAGAGCAGTTCGTTCCTGTAGAGCCTGAGGGATGGACTGATTATGCTTCTGTGCATTCTCTGTGTGTGTGTTATGTGCTATTAGTATATCTACTTGATATATTTGGCATAAACGTTCATGAGCATGCATTTGGGACTTTGAAGTACTAGACTTCCGATATTGAGACTGATCAACTTAATATCGATTGTTTGGTATGTATAGGAACCAGATGGCGCCTCGTGGACGCGGGAGAGGTAGTGCGAGAGGTCGTACGAATGCTCGTGCACCGGAAAATAACCCTAATGACCCGGTGAACTTCATGACTGCGTTGGAGAACATGGCTGCTGCTATGCAAGCCACTGCTGAGGCTCTTGGTCAACAGATGAACAACCATGGTAATGATGGAGGTGGAGTTCAAGGCCCGATGACACTGGCAAACTTTTTGAAGGTTAATCCACCTAAGTTCAAGGGAACTACTAGTCCAACTGAGGCTGATACATGGTTTCAGGCTATAGAGCGAGCGTTGCAAGCGCAAGTGGTGCCTGAAGGACAGCGTGTCGAGTTTGCTACCTATATGCTTGTCGGTGAAGCGTCGCATTGGTGGCAAGGTATCCGACGTCTTCTGCAGCAGGGTGATGACTATATCACCTGGAATGTGTTTCAAGAAGAGTTCTATAAGAAGTACTTTCCGACTTCTGCTAGGACGGCTAAGGAACTTGAATTGTTACAGCTGAAGCAGGGTACTATGTCCATATCAGAGTATACTGACAAGTTTGAGGAGCTGTTCAGGTTCTCTCGTATGTGCCAAGGGACTCCGGTGGAATATGAGGAATGGAAGTGTGTTAAGTATGAAGGAGGACTCCGGAGTGATATCTTCAGTTCAGTGGGACCAATGGAGATTAGGACTTTCTCCGAATTGGTGAACAAGTGTAGGGTTGCTGAAGAGTGTGTGAAAAGGGCAACCGCTGAGAAAGGGAGTCAAAGGGGATCATTCCCACAGAACCGAGGGAAGAGCTTTGCACCTAGAGGTTCGTCTTTCAAGAGAGGAAGCTCTTTTAGGAGGCCCAACAACAACAACTCCCAAGGAAAGAAGTTTGGGAAGCAGCCTCAGAATGATCAAACTTGCACTAGGTGTGGGGGTCACCATCCGGGGGCACCATGCAAGGCCGGATGGGGTTTGTGCTACACTTGTGGAAAGGCGGGGCATAAAGCCGTAAATTGTCCTGAGAAGCAGAAACAAGGTGCTGGAAAAGCACAACAGACTGGTCGGGTGTTCACCACTTCAGCTGTAGGAGCTGAGGGATCTGAGACACTCATTCGAGGTAACTGTGAAATAGCTGGTCAAACTTTAAATGCTTTATTTGATTCGGGAGCATCACATTCATTCATTGCATTTGAGAAAGCCCATGAGTTAGGATTGAAGATTGTAACCTTAGGTTATGACCTAAAGGTATATAATGCTACCCATGAAGCCATGGTAACTAGGCTAGGATGTCCGGAAGTTTCCCTTAGATTCAAGCAGCGTGATTTTGTTCATGATTTAATCTGCTTGCCGATGATTGGTCTTGATCTTATCTTGGGATTGGACTGGTTATCTAAGAACCATGTTCTGCTTGATTGTTCTACAAAATCGGTGTACTTTATGCCGGAGGATACTGAAGGACCGGTCGTGGTGAATAATTATTACTTGAATTCGATGATGGTGAACTGTTCTGGAATCGAATGTCAGGGTATCCTGTTGTTAACTGCGGGTGTTTCGGGTGATGATCAAAGGTTGGAGCAGATTCCGGTTGTGTGTGAGTTTCCGGAAGTGTTTCCCGATGATATTGATGAGTTTCCACCTAACCGAGAGGTTGAGTTTGCTATTGAGTTGGTGCCCGGGACGGGACCAATCTCAAGTGCTCCTTATAGGATGTCACCGTTAGAGATGAACGAGCTAAAGTCTCAGTTAGAGGATTTGTTGGGAAAGAATTTCATACGGCCAAGTGTCTCTCCATGGGGTGCTCCAGTGTTACTGGTGAAGAAGAAGGATGGGAGTATGCGGCTCTGTGTGGATTACGGGCAACTGAACAAGGTTACAATAAAGAAAAAATACCCATTGCCGAGAATTGATGATCTCATGGATCAGTTACAAGGAGCTGGAGTTTTCTCCAAGATTGATTTGCGATCCGGTTATCACCAGATAAGGGTGAGGGGTGAGGATATCCCTAAGACCGCTTTTAGGACTCGTTATGGTCATTATGAGTACACTGTGATGTCCTTTGGGTTGACAAACGCTCCTGCGATATTCATGGATTACATGAATAGAGTCTTCCGTCCGTTTCTGGATAAATTCGTTGTTGTCTTCATTGATGACATACTGATTTATTCCAAGACTGAAGAAGAGCATGCGGAACACTTGAGGACCGTGTTGCAGATTCTAAAGGAGAAGAAACTTTATGCAAAACTGTCTAAGTGTGAGTTTTGGAAGAGTGAGGTGAAGTTTTTGGGCCATGTGGTGAGTAAGAAGGGAATAGCAGTAGATCCAACTAAGGTGGAGGCGGTGATGGACTGGAAACAACCAACCACCATAACAGAGATAAGGAGTTTTCTGGGTTTAGCTGGCTATTACCGAAGGTTTATCAAGGGCTTTTCACAGATAGCTTTGCCAATGACGAAGTTAACCCGAAAAGACACTTCGTTTGTTTGGACTCCTGAGTGCGAGGAGAGCTTTCAGACATTGAAGAAAAAGTTGACCACTGCACCTGTGTTAGTGTTACCCGAGTCGAATGAGCCATTTGAGGTGTATTGTGATGCCTCATTGAAGGGTTTAGGGTGCGTGCTGATGCAGCATCGTAATGTGGTGGCGTATGCCTCACGACAGTTGAGACCTCATGAGGTTAGTTACCCTACGCACGATTTGGAACTCGCTGCGGTTGTGTTTGCCTTGAAGGTGTGGAGGCATTATCTCTATGGGGTTAAGTTCCAAGTTTTCTCTGATCATAAGAGCTTGAAGTATCTCTTTGATCAGAAAGAGCTTAACATGAGGCAGAGAAGGTGGATGGAGTTGTTGAAGGACTACGACTTTGAGTTGCATTACCATCCGGGGAAGGCAAACGTAGTGGCAGATGCGTTAAGTCGGAAGTCGTTATATGCGGCTTGGATGATGCTTCAAGAGGAGAAGTTACTCAAGGGATTCGAGAGTCTGAATATTGGTGCTCGAGAAGTATCCGGAACTTTGTGTTTGAGCCGATTAGAGATCTCAAGTGATTTTAGGACCGAACTCCTAAAGGCTCATCAAAATGATGAAGCATTATGGAAAGTGTTACCGGCCATTGAGCAAGGGAAACAGTGGAGAGTGTCGGAAGAAAAAGATGGGTTATGGAGATTCAAGGGTAGAATCATTGTGCCGGATGTTGGCACTTTAGGGCAAGATATTTTAAAGGAGGCACACAAAAGCGGATTCTCCATTCACCCGGGAAGTACTAAGATGTACCATGATTTAAAGGCGATGTTTTGGTGGCCGGGTATGAAGAATGATGTGGCGGAATATGTTTCAAAGTGCTTAACTTGTCAAAAGGTAAAGATTGAACATCAAAGACCTTCTGGGATGTTGCAACCTTTAGAGATTCCACAATGGAAATGGGAAAGTATTGCAATGGACTTTGTGTCTGGATTGCCAAGGACTAGGGCTGGTTTTGATGCTATTTGGGTGATTGTGGACCGACTGACGAAGTCAGCTCACTTTTTGCCCATTCGGATGACTTACACCCTTGAGGAGCTAGCACGGTTATACATAAAGGAGATTGTGAGACTTCATGGTGTACCTGCTACTATAATCTCTGATAGAGATCCTCGTTTCACTTCAAGGTTTTGGGGTGCATTTCAGAAAGCTTTTGGAACCCGATTAAGCTTGAGCACGGCTTACCATCCTCAAACAAATGGTCAATCTGAGAGGACGATCCAAACACTAGAGGATATGTTGAGAGCTTGTGTTTTGGACCAACCGGTGAGTTGGGATCGGTATATGCCATTAGTGGAGTTTGCATACAATAATAGTTATCATACGAGCATTGGAATGGCTCCGTATGAGGCCTTGTATGGGAGGAAATGTCAATCTCCGCTATGTTGGTATGAAGCTGGAGAGAAAAGCTTGTTGGGCCAGAAATGATAGCTGAGACTACTGAACAAGTCAAGAAAATCCGTGATAGGATGCTTACGGCGCAGAGTCGTCAAAAGAGTTACGCCGATCAGAGGCGAAAGCCCTTAGAATTTGAGGAAGGAGACCTTGTTTTCCTTAAGGTTACTCCGACCACGGGAGTAGGTAGGGCGATTAAAGCAAAGAAGTTGAATCCTCGATACATTGGTCCATTTCAGATCCTAGAGAGGATTGGACCGGTGGCGTATCGGATGGCTCTACCACCTCATCTTTCGAACCTGCACGACGTGTTTCACGTGTCGCAGCTTCGGAAGTACACTCCTGATGCTAGTCATGTGTTGGAACCTGAATCGGTTCAACTGAGGGAAGATTTGACGCTTCCAGTGGCTCCGGTCAGAATTGATGATACTAGTATCAAACGGTTGCGTGGAAAAGATGTTTCACTAGTCAAAGTGGCATGGAGTCGAGGCGGTGTTGAGGAACACACTTGGGAACTTGAGTCAGAGATGCGATCGGATTATCCGCATTTATTCTCAGGTAATTGCATTTGAATTTTGTGGGCAAAATTCCCAATTAGGTGGGTAGGATGTAAAACCCGGTTAATTAACGGCTAATTAACCCATAAAATGAGAATTTATTCTAGAAAGCCTAAAATGTGATTTTTATGGCTAAATGTGATAGAGGAGATTGAGACGAGAATTTTGGTACCAATTTTGTAGAATTCGGACCAAGATTGGACCGAACGGGCCAAACCGGGTCAATTGGACCCAAAGTGGGCCCTTGGCCCAACAAAACTTAACCAAAACTCTAGTTTTCAGCACTCTCTCTCCTCATTTGTTACACACACAAGCTGAAATTAGAAAGAAAGGGAGGAAGAACACTCTCTCAAGTTCTCTCCCTTGGTTGATCTTCAAACCACCATAACTTTTGATCTAGAGCTCCGATTGCCGCCCCGTTTGCGGCCACGCGTTCACCGCGGAGAGCTCTACAAAACCCATATAATCAATCTTGAGGTAAGCCACGTGTTGCTGTTCGACATCTCAGCCCTTATTTTCGAGTTTCATGGGTTAAATGTTGAGATTTTGGGTTCTTTGATGTTATAGGACCCAACTCTCTTGAAGGAGAAGGTTAATCTTGTCTCCTTGGACCTTGGGTGTGGTAAGATTCTCAACCCTAGTGTATTTTGTTGTTTTATGATGCTTGGGTTTTGAGATGTTGTGTATGGGTATGATGATTGTGGCTTAGGTTGTGTATATGTGAATATTGGAGTTTGATTGGTGACTTTGAAAAGCTTGGAAAAGGTTTGGTGGTGAAAAATCTGCTCTTGGAGGTGTTGAGGCCTTGTGAGCTTGAGGATAAGTGGTTTAGAAGTGCTCCGGTGGAGCTTGGGAAATTCGGCTAAGGTATGGTTTCGGTTTCCCGTATCTAATATGTAATGTGGTAGGAAATACTTAGGCTAGAGGCCCTAAGATAGGCATTGAATGGTTGATGTTGTTAAATGATTGAGATATATGATGTGGTCATATATGTGATGATGATTATTGATGCCTTGGTGGTATGATGTATGAGAATATGCATGTTGTGATATATGCTTGATGATTGGTTATGGTTGAATTGAGGGTTGGACCATGTTGATGGTGAGTATGATGTTGATTGTGTACACTAATGATTTATTGGAATTGGTGTTGTTGAAAATTGGCATGAGGAATAGTATATGATATGTCAATATGTTTGAGTTTGAGCCACTTGGGTGAAGTGGGCTAAAATGATGAGATAGTGATTGTGTATACTGTGGTAATGTGTCAATGTGTGAGTTGAGGAGGCTTGATGTTGAATTTGATACATTTTGAATTGATTGATTTCAAAGAAAAGGGATGAAATTGGCATGTTTTGATTGACTTTGAAAGGAGTTGAAAATGGTTTGTTTTGAAAATGGCATATTGTGGTTTTGTATGAAAATATGGTTTTTGGGCATACTTTGACGGGACATAACTTGGACTACGGATCTCCGTTTTGTATCAAATCTGTTTAGAAATGAAATTGGATCCGGGATGTCCATGCCGTTCGAAGAACAGGTGAAAAACGATTTAAAATGAGGAAGTTATGTCCGTTGGAAGATTGGGGTCTAAATCTGTGAAATTCTGCAGCTTTTAACTTAGAAAATTTTTAGCAGAATGATCCCTTGCGCGTGGGCGCACCTGGCGCGTACGCGCCGATCTTCCGAAAAGTGCCATCCACGCGTACGCGTGATGTGCGCGGGCGCGCCGATTGTGCTGCGCCCAATGCCCAGCCATTTTCCCGAGAGTTATGCCAGAACTGTGCCGGTGTTGTGCCTGGGGCACGAGAACACCCGCGCGTACGCGTGGTTGACGCGTGCGCGTCGATGGGCAAGTTTGGAATCCACGCGTTAGCGTGCACGACGCTTGCGCGCCGATGAGTTTTTGAGGCCATCCACGCGTGCGCGTGGAGTGCGCGTACGCGTGGCCCTGTTTTCATCCCAAAGTTGATTTTTGAGTTTTAAAAGCCAAATCTCATACTTCTAAGCCTCCGATCTCACCATTCATGTCTTAAATCATCATAATATGCCTAGCTATTAGAAAGGGGCTAGTGACTGTGATAACTTGCGAGTGAAGCAAGGGAAAAATGTATGATCAATGAGGATCAAGATGATTATGTGAGATGCGGAGGATGGTGGTGGAAGTGTTTGTTATGCCATGGGCCGAAAGGCTATAATTGTTAATGAAATGGCTGGTTATGGATTTAACCATGAGCCGGAATAGCTGTGTATGCTATGAATATTGGCTGGTTCTGGATTGAACCGTGAGCCGGAATGGCTAGTATGGATGTTGATCCATGGATGAGAATTCATGCATGTTGATGCTGAATTATTGATAATTGTGAAATTGCACTTCCACTATCTGAGTACGAGTTTCCTTGGGTAGTAGCAGTGGCTAGCCACCACGTGCTCCAGGTTGAGACTCGAAGCTCTGTTAACCCTATGTTGTAAGTGTGGCCGGGCACTGTGAAAGGCCCGGATGAGCTCGAACCCCCATAAATATTCACCAGTGAGGGTGATGGATATGGATCATGTTTATGATCAAGTTTATAACGAGTATAACTCGAGTTTGGGGATGCACGACAGAGGGACAGTCCAATGGTTAGCGACCAGGACTTGTCGGGTTGGCTATATAACCGACAAGATGATATCATCGGCCACTAGGGACAGGCATTCATCATATGCATACTATGTGAATTGTTTGAGATTGCCTATATGACTGCATATTACTTGCTAATTGTCTAAATGTCTTAACTGCTACTATTTGTATATTCTTTGTTTGATATATCTGTGTTTGCTATAATATACTCCTGCTGGTGGTTGGGAGGTTTGAAGGAATTGGAAAGGGAAGTATTAGTTAGACTGAAGAATCTTTAGTCAGATGCCCTTATATGGTTTAGCTTGTTTATAAGCTTTGATATTATCTGGAGGAAGTTATAGGATTGCCTTTGGCTTTCCTCCATTATTATGTATTATATATGTGGAAGCTGTTACCATGCTGGGGACCTCTGGTTCTCACCCATGCGGATTTTGTGGTTTTCAGATGCAGGGCGTGAGGTTTCCCGCTGAGGCATGCTGGAGACTTCTAGATTGCGAAGATTCCTTGTTCTTGGGGACTATGTTTTGGTTTATATGTTTTGCTTAGATACTTTTATCTCCATTAAATAATACAAACTGTGATGACTCCTCTTATGGGAGAATTTGGAGAATAGATTTTATGTATTTGTGTCCCTTTGGGTTTCCTTTGGGGTTTTCCTTATTTTATCATATGTATATATTGCTATGCTCGGACCGGTTATCTTCGCAGCCGGATCTTGAGTCTTGATATTCCTGTTTTTGACGCTCTTTTGTATATATATAATCTCGCGTTGGTTTATCCTTGTTCGTCACGTTATCGATCGGAGTGTTGCGCTTTTGAGTTGCGGTTTTTGTTTACCCCTTTTTTCTACAAAGGCTCCTAGTTATAATTAATCATTCATACTACTATACGTACTAAATTTTTATTTTAGAGGTCGTAATACCTTGCCATCTCTGAATTATGACTTAAGCATAAGACTCTGTATGGTAGGGTGTTACAAGATACACCTCTAGCCACTGTCCAACAAGAACAACAAAAGCTTGTGCAAGAAATTCGTTCCATTAAGTCCAAGCAAGAAGAATGCAAGAAGCAACTCGATAAGGCCTAATATGAAGAATACAAGCAAGTCAAAACACTTTCGTTTCTAAACAGTGAAAGAGTTAAGTTACGCTCAGACTTGGCTGAGCTCATGGCACCTTATATTTCTCCATCTTAGAATTCAATATTTGTAATGATTTCCTTTACCTTTAGACTTATGCATTTTAATTCTAATTTAACGAACAATAATATTGCATCAAATACTTTCCGTTTATCGAATTGATTATATTTTCGGATTCAATATCCTTGACTCGATATGCATTTTCATAATACAATCCAATCACTTGGAAAGGGCATCCACAAGTATGGGACCATTTGCCAAGAACTCTCGACTTCTTTTCTATTGGAAAAATAACTTTCAAGACCAACTCACCTATACTGAAGCATTTTTCTTTGATTCGACGATTGTAACTTCGAGCGACACTTTCTTTTTGTCGAATCATGTTTTCAAGCGCTAATATTCACTGAGTCTAATTCATTCAACTCATCAAACATTGTATTCCAATAATCATCGACTGACAAATCATTTTGTTTTGACACCCTCAAAGTGTTAAGATTAATTTCCAATGGCAGCACTGCATCATGACTATATACTAATTTATAAGGCGACGTACCTGTCGATCCCCTTAGTGAATTTCGATAAACCCATAACACTTGGCTCAATATTTCATGCCAAGTTTGGGTCTACTTCCAATCTGTTTCTTGATCAAACTAATCAAAATTTTATTTGCCGCCTTAACTTGGCCATTGGCATGTGCATAATAAGGGGTTGAAGTAACCATATTAATATTCCTCGAAGCTGCGAAATTCTTAATTCGTTGACCAATAAACATAGTCCCTTGATCAGTACTCAATGTTTGAGGAATTCCAAATCGATGGATTATATGTTCCTCAATAAAATCTATTATTTCATTTTACCAAGCTTCTATTAAAGGAACTGCTTCGACCCATTTTGTAAAATAATCGATTACTACCAGGATGAATTTATGATGTTTCGATGAAGGAGGATCAATCCAATTAGATCCAAAGACCAATCTCTAAATGGCCATGGCTTTATAATCGAATGCAACTCAGACGCTGGAATCTGTTGTATCAATCCATGCTTTTGACATTCTTTACACGCCTTTACATATTTGATACAATCTTTGATCATGGATGGTCAATATACATGGTTTCAATATAGCACCCATTTCATCTTCATCCCAGCCTGATGAGCACCACATATCCCTTTATGGACTTCACCTAGAGTAATGTCTTTATCACATTGACTTAGACATCTCGAAAGACTTCCATCGATTTCTTTTTTATACAACTCATCGGCCATCAAGACAAAATTCACTGCTTGCAACTTTATCTTTCTATCGACCAAAATGCTAGGATTCTTTAAATACTCAGCAATAGGCTTCATCTAATCATCATCTTCCCATTCGTCTATACACAAAGCTTCCCTTTCATCCACAGGCATCAAAATTTGATGGATATTGGCTAATTTCCTTAAAGTTTTTGGGCCGATTCTATATCTTGAAGCAATTTAGGCTAACTCATTGGCGATCTCGTTATGAATCCTTGGGATATGAACCAAAAAAACTTTTTGAAAAGAGGTTAACAACTCTAAAGCCATTGCCAAATATTTGTACAACTTCTCATTATTACATTTGAACTCCTTCGATAACTGTTTCAGGACTAACTGAGAATCTCCTAGGATTTGGACTTCCAAAGCCCCTTTCTCGATCAAGATTTCAAGGCCCAAAATTAAAACTTCATACTCTGCCTTATTATTCGAGCAAGGATATTTTAGCTCGAATAGGAATTCTGATGGAATCCCTTCTGGAGAGATAATAAGAATTCCAACCCCTGCACCATCCTTGTGCTTCGATTCATCAAAATATAATTTTCAATAATCGATTTTGATGTCGATCACGTTTGCCCCCTGGTCATTCAGATTATTCGATTTATCAACTAGAAAATCTGCAATGGCTTGACATTTCACAGCTTTTGCTGGGACATACTACAAATCGAATTCTGTCAAAGCTAATATCTATTTCCCTATACGAACTCGTAACATTGGAAAATTTAACACATATTTGACAAGATCAGTTTGTGCCATAACTTTCACCAATTTAGCCGCCATATAACACTTTAATTTCATGCATGCATAGTTAGGGACAAACACAATCTTTCTATTGGGGAATACCTTGCTTTGATATCAGTCAAAAAATGACTAAGGTAATAAATTGCCCGTTCATGTCCATTCTCATCATCTTGGGCTAGCATACACCCAATTATGTTTGTAGATGCTGGAATATACAATTCCAAGGGCTCATGTGGACGAATATTCGTCATTATTGGAGCCTTAGATAAATATGCCTTGATTAATTCAAACGCCTGTTGATGCTCATGCCTCCCTTCAAACTATGAATCGTTCTTTAGTTTCACCAAAGGTGCAAATACTCGAGTTCGATCAGAAAGATTCGAAATAAACCTTCGAAGATAATTTAATTTTCCAAGGAACGATTGCACTTTTTTTTACTTAGGTGAGGACAGTGCTAATATTGCATCAGCCTTACTCTTATCGATTACAATCCCTTTTTTATGAACAAAAAAGCCTAGGAAATTCCCAGCTGACACACCAAAAGAACATTTCAAAGGATTCATCTTTAATCCTTTCTTTCGCATAGTGACAAATACTTTCCTTAAGTGATCAATGTGTTGATTTACCGAAATCGATTTGATTATGACGTCATCAATATACACTTACATAAATTTTCCAATATACTCATAGAATATGGCATTCATTGTTCGCTGGTAAGTTGCACCAGCATTTTTCACACCGAAAGGCATAATCACCCACTCATAAGTGCCTAATGCCCCAGGACAACGGAAAGCCATTTTGGACACATCATCTTCTGCAATGAAGATTTGGTTATATCCTAAATAACCGTCTATAAAACTTAAAATTTCATTTTCTGCTGCAGAATTGATCAATATATCTGCAATTGGTATAAAATACTCATCCTTCGGGGTAGCATTATTCAAGTCTCTAAAATCAATGCACACCTTAATTTTTCATTTTTCTTCATCACGGGAACAATATTCGAAACCCACTTAATATAACATGCGATTTGAATAAATTTGGCTCTAATCAACCATTCAATTTCTTCTTTAATGTTTAGATTGATTTCTGGAGCAAAATGTTGGGGAGTTTGCTTTACAGGTCGATCATTATGTTTCAATGCTAATCGATGCTCTATGAGAGAACAATCAAGACCAGGCATCTCATGATAATCCCAAGCAAAACAATCTTTAAATTCATGTAAAAGATGGAAAAGTTCAGTTCGAAAAGGATCCGCAAGATTTTTGTAGATATAAGTAACTCGAACATCATCAACAGATCCTAAATTAATTTCTTCCAAAGGATCTTGGGATTTAAACCCCATGAAATGATCCTTATCTTTTACTAAACATTTTTTAAAACCCAAATATTCTAAATCATAGATGCAATCGAAAGAGAAATCAACAGATTCATTATAAACAGAATAAACTTAATCATTTGCTGGATTAACAACAGCTTTATTTTCAATACAATGGATTTCTGCTATTACATCAGCAGTTCGACTGATAATATCACTTGCAGTACATAAAGAAGAAAAACTCAAACTATGACTAAATCCGATTGAAGACATCAAATTAATACTACTAAAGGAAGACATTACATTACTAAATGATTCAGCTTCATCAGAAGAATCAACTTTTTTCTTTATTGAAGGGAAATTGCTTATATAATTATTTAAAATTACCAGGTAATTTGAGACGTCTTGAGCATGTTACATCGAATACTGTCTCGAATCCATTCTAAGATGAACATTCCAACTAGTTGGGGGTATATCAAGGTGTGGATAACACAGCTTCATGATGACATGTCATCATGCCATATTTTTCTATGCCTTTTCACATAAGAAATTAATGATTAATGCTTAATTGTTGAGTGTTTTTGTGCTTAAATAATATATTTCTTTGATTTTTTTATTTTATAAATGTTGTAGGAAATAAGTTGAAAAAAAGAAGCAAAACAAGCAGAAAATAAGCTTAAAAGAAGAAGATTGGACACACTTTAGAATTTGAGCACGCTTTGGAGTCTTAGGCCACGCTTTTAAAAGCCTGGCTCATGATTAATAAAGGATCAGCGTTCATCAGCAAAGAACGCTCCATTCGTTACCAAAGAACACCTGCGACAAGTGCAAAAATTTGGATTTGAAGTTTAACCATTGACGCGTACGCGTGAATGACTCGTACGCATGGATGAGGCAAAGCACGCAAACGCGTGGATGAAGGCACAGCGTGGATGCGATATTTTTCAATCCACGCGTACGCGTGGGTGACGCATACGCGTGGAAGGAGCGTTCATTTCGTGAACGCTGCAAGGGACGCATACGCGTGGGTGACGCGTACGCGTCGATGAGCCAACACACCAGGGACACGCAAGCGAATAAAACGCTGATAAACCATTATTTTATGATTTATATTGTGTTTAATTGAGTGGTTTTATCAAGTCTTTACCCACTTATTCATATGATTAGCATGTATTTACAATTCCTTCCCAAAATTGTTCCATGGTTGAAAACTTGCTTCCTAGAGATCTTTTTATTGTGTATTTTAATTTTTCTTTATACCATTCGATGTCGTAATCCGTGTGTTAAGTGTTTCTTTTTATTGGTATGAAGCAAGCTATGGTCACCTTGTAAATCTTAGTCAGGCAGACTCAAATGGGTATGGGTGATATATGAATAAAACATAAAGATAAAGATAGAGATACTTATGTATATCATTGGTGAGAGCTTCAGATAAGCGTATGAAGATGCTTGTCCCTTCCGTCTCTCTGCTTTCCTACTGTCTTCATCCAATCCTTCTTACTCCTTTCCATGGCAAGCTGTATGCAAGGGTTTCACCGTTGTCAGTGGCTACCTCCCATCCTCTCAGTGGAAATGTTCAACGCATCCTGTCACGGCACGGCTATCCATCTGTCGGTTCTCGATCAGGCCGGAATAGAATCCAGTGATTCTTTTGCGTCTGTCACTAACGCCCCGCCTTCAGGAGTTTGAAGCACGTCACAGTCATTCAATCATTGAATCCTACTCAGAATACCACAGATAAGGTTTAGACCTTCCGGATTCTCTTGAATGCCGCCATCAGTTCTAGCTTATACCACGAAGATTCCGGTTAAAGAATCCAAGAGATAAACATTAGAGCTTTGTTGCTTGTAGAACAGAGTGGTTGTCAGTCACTTGTTCATGAGTGAGAATGATGATGAGTGTCACATAATCATCACATTCATCAAGTTCTTGAGTACGAATGAATATCTTGGAATAAGAACAAGCGGAATTGAATAGAAGAACAATAGTAATTGCATTAATACTCGAGGTACAGCAGAGCTCCACACCTTAATCTATGGTGTGTAGAAACTCCACCGTTGAAAATACATAAGAACAAGGTCTAGGCATGGCCGTGAGGCCAGCCCCCAATGATCTAAGAACTAGACGTCCAAAGATGATCTAGAGATCTAAAGTGATCAAAAGATACAAAATGATCAAAAGATGTCAAATACAATAGTAAAGGGTCCTATATATAGAGAACTAGTAGCCTAGGGTGTACAGAGATGAGTAAATGACATAAAAATCCACTTCCGGGCCCACTTGGTGTGTTCTTGGGCTGAGCATTGAAGTATTTTCATGTAGAGACTCTCCTTGGAGTTAAACGCCAGCTTTTGTGCCAGTTTGGGCGTTTAACTCCCATTTTGGTGCCAGTTCCGGCGTTTAACGCTGGGAATTCTGAGGGTGACTTTGAACGCCGGTTTGGGACATCAAATCTTGGGCAAAGTATGGACTATCATATATTGCTGGAAAGCCCAGGATGTCTACTTTCCAACGCCGTTGAGAGCGCGCCAATTGGGCTTCTGTAGCTCCAGAAAATCCACTTCGAGTGCAGGGAGGTCAGAATCCAACAGCATCTGCAGTCCTTTTCAGTCTCTGAATCAGATTTTTGCTCAGGTCCCTCAATTTCAGCCAGAAAATACCTGAAATCACAGAAAAACACACAAACTCATAGTAAAGTCCAGAAAAGTGAATTTTAACTAAAAACTAATAAAAATATACTAAAAACTCAACTAAAACTACTAAAAACATATTAAAAACAGTGCCAAAAAGTGTACAAATTATCCGCTCATCACAACACCAAACTTAAATTGTTGCTTGCCCTCAAGCAACTGAAAATCAAAAAAGATAAAAAGAAGAGAATATGCAATGAACTCCAAAAACATCTATGAAGATCAGTATTAATTAGATGAGCGGGGCTTTTAGCTTTTTGCCTCTGAATAGTTTTGGCATCTCACTCTATCCTTTGAAATTCAGAATGATTGGCTTCTTTAGGAACTCAGAATCCCGATAGTGTTGTTGATTCTCCTAGTTAAGTATGATGATTCTTGAACACAGCTACTTTATGAGTCTTGGCCGTGGCCCAAAGCACTCTGTCTTCCAGTATTACCACCGGATACATACATGCCACAGACACATAATTGGGTGAACCTTTTCAGATTGTGACTCAGCTTTGCTAAAGTCCCCAATTAGAGGTGTCCAGGGTTCTTAAGCACACTCTTTTTGCCTTGGATCACAACTTTATTTCTTTCTTTTTCTTTCTCTTTTTTTGTTTTTTTGTTTTTTTGTTTTTTTGTTTTTTTGTTTTTTTTTTCGCCTCTTTTTTTTTTGTATTCACTGCTTTTTCTTGCTTCAAGAATCATTTTTATGATTTTTCAGATCCTCAGTAACATGTCTCCTTTTTCATCATTCTTTCAAGAGCCAATATTCATGAACCACAAATTCAAAAGACATATGCACTGTTTAAGCATACATTCAGAAAACAAAAGTATTGCTACCACATCAAAATAATTAATCTGTTATAAAATTTGAAATTCATGCAATTCTTCTCTTTTTCAATTAAGAACATTGTTTATTTAAGAAAGGTGATGGATTCATAGGACATTCATAACTTTAAGGCATAGACACTAAGACACTAATGATCATAAGACACAAACATGGATAACATAAAGCATAATTTTCGAAAAACAAGAAAATAAAGAACAAGGAGATTAAAGAACGGATCCACCTTAGTGATGGCGGCTTGTTCTTCCTCTTGAAGATCTTATGGAGTGCTTGAGCTCCTCAATGTCTCTTCCTTGTCTTAGTTGCTCCTCTCTCATGATTCTTTGATCTTCTCTAATTTCATGGAGGAGGATGGAATGTTCTTGGTGCTCCACCCTTAGTTGTCCCATGTTGGAACTCAATTCTCCTAGGGAGGTGTTCAGTTGCTCCCAATAGTCTTGTGGAGGAAAGTGCATCCCTTGAGGCATCTCAGGGATCTCATGATGAGAGGGGTCTCTTGTTTGCTCCATCCTTTTCTTAGTGATGGGCTTGTCCTCATCAATGAGGATGTCTCCTTCTATGTCCACTCCAACTGAATAACAGAGGTGACAAATAAGATAAGGAAAGGCTAACCTTGCCAAGGTGGATGACTTGTCCGCCACCTTATAGAGTTCTTGGGCTATAACCTCATGAACTTCCACTTCTTCTCCAATCATGATGCTATGGATCATGATGGCCCGGTCTAGAGTAACTTCGGACCGGTTGCTAGTGGGAATGATTGAGCGTTGGATAAACTCCAACCATCCTCTAGCCACGGGCTTGAGGTCATGCCTTCTTAATTGAACCGGCTTCCCTCTTGAATCTCTCTTCCATTGGGCGCCCTCTTCACAAATGTCAGTGAGGACTTGGTCCAACCTTTGATCAAAGTTGACCCTTCTTGTGTAAGGATGTTCATCTCCTTGCATCATGGGCAAGTTGAATGCTAACCTTACATTTTCCGGACTGAAATCGAAGTATTTCCCCCGAACCATTGTAAGCCAATTCTTTGGATCCGGGTTCACACTTTGATCATGGTTCTTGGTGATCCATGCATTGGCATAGAACTCTTGAACCATTAAGATTCCGACTTGTTGAATGGGGTTGGTGAGAACTTCCCAACCTCTTCTTCGAATCTCATGTCGGATCTCCGGATATTCACTCTTTTTGAGTGAAAAAGGGACCTCGGGGATCACCTTCTTCAAGGCCACAACTTCATAAAAGTGGTCTTGATGCACCCTTGAGATGAATCTCTCCATCTCCCATGACTCGGAGGTGGAAGCTTTTGCCTTCCCTTTCTTCTTTCTAGAGGTTTCTCCGGCCTTGGATGCCATAAATGGTTATGGAAAAACAAAAAGCAATGCTTTTACCACACCAAACTTAAAAGGTTTGCTCGTCCTCGAGCAAAAGAAGAAAGAAGAGAGTAGAAGAAGAAGAAATGAGGAGGAAGGGAATGGCTTTGTGTTCGGCCAAAGAGGGGGAGAAGTGGTGTTTAGGTTGTGTAAAAATGAAGGGGTGAAGAAGGGTTTATATAGGAGAGGGGGGCTCATGGTTCGGTCATGTATGGGTGGGTTTGGGAGGGAAAGTGGTTTGAATTTGAATGGTGAGGTGGGTGGGGTTTTATGAAGGATGGATGTGAGTGGTGAAGAGAAAGATGGGATTTGATAGGTGAAGGGTTTTTGGGGAAGAGGTGTTGAGGTGATTGGTGAATGGGTGAAGAAGAAGAGAGAGGGTGGTGGGGTAGGTGGGGATCCTGTGGGGTCCACAGATCCTGAGGTGTCAAGAAAAAGTCATCCCTGCACCAAATGGCATGCAAAAACACGTTTTGAGCCAATTCTGGCGTTAAACGCCGGGCTGGTGCCCATTTCTGGCGTTTAACGCCAGGTTCTTGCCCTTTCCTGGCGTTTAACGCCAGTCTGGTGCCCCTTTCTGGCGTTAAACGCCCAGAATGGTGCCAGAATGGGCGTTAAACGCCCACCTGCTAGCCTTACTGGCGTTTAAACGCCAGTAGGTTCTTCTTCCAGGGTGTGCTATTTTTCTTCCTGTTTTTCATTCTGTTTTTGCTTTTTCAATTGATTTTGTGACTTCTCATGATCATCAACCTACAAAAAAAACATAAAATAACAAAGAGAAATAGATAAAATATAACATTGGGTTGCCTCCCAACAAGCGCTTCTTTAATGTCAGTAGCTTGACAGAGGGCTCTCATGGAGCCTCACAGATACTCAGAGCAATGTTGGAACCTCCCAACACCAAACTTAGAGTTTGAATGTGGGGGTTCAACACCAAACTTAGAGTTTGGTTGTGGCCTCCCAACACCAAACTTAGAGTTTGACTGTGGGGGCTCTGTTTGACTCTGTTTTGAGAGGAGCTCTTCATGCTTCCTCTCCATGGTGACAGAGGGATATCCTTGAGCCTTAAACACAAAGGATTCTTCATTCACTTGAATGATCAGTTCACCTCTATCAACATCAATCACAGCCTTAGCTGTGGCTAGGAAGGGTCTGCCAAGGATGATGGATTCATCCATGCACTTCCCAGTCTCTAGGACTATGAAATCAGCAGGGATGTAATGGTCTTCAATCTTCACCAAAACATCCTCTACAAGTCCATGAGCTTGTTTTCTTGAGTTGTCTGCCATCTCTAGTGAGATTCTTGCAGCTTGTACCTCAGAGATCCTTAGCTTCTCCATTACAGAGAGAGGCATGAGGTTTACACTTGACCCTAAGTCACACAGAGCCTTCTTGAAGGTCATGGTGCCTATGGTACAAGGTATTGAAAACTTCCCAGGATCTTGTCTCTTTTGAGGTAATTTCTGCCTAGACAAGTCATCCAGTTCTTTGGTGAGCAAAGGAGGTTTGTTCTCCCAAGTCTCATTTCCAAATAACTTGTCATTTAGCTTCATGATTGCTCCAAGGTATTTAGCAACTTGCTCTTCAGTGACATACTCATCCTCTTCAGAGGAGGAATACTCATCAGAGCTCATGAAAGGCAGAAGTAAGTCCAATGGAATCTCTATGGTCTCATTTTGAGCCTCAGATTCCCATGGTTCCTCATTAGGGAACTCATTGGAGGTTAGTGCACGCCCATTGAGGTCTTCCTCAGTGGCGTTCACTTCCTCTTCTTCCTCTCCAAATTCGGCCATGTTGATGGCCTTGCACTCTCCTTTTGGATTTTCTTCTGTATTGCTTGGAAGAGTACTAGGAGGGAGTTCAGTAATTTTCTTGCTCAGCTGTCCCACTTGTGCCTCCAAATTCCTAATGGAGGACCTTGTTTCAGTCATGAAACTTTGAGTGGTTTTGATTAGATCAGAGATCATGGTTGCTAAATCAGAGGGGTTCTGCTTAGAATTCTCTGTCTGTGGCTGAGAAGATGATGGAAAAGGCTTGCCATTGCTAAACCTGTTTCTTCCACCATTATTGTTGTTGAAACCTTGTTGAGGTCTCTGTTGATCCTTCCATGAGAAATTTGGATGATTTCTCCATGAAGAATTATAGGTGTTTCCATAGGGTTCTCCTAGGTAATTCACCTCTTCCATTGAAGGGTTCTCAGGATCATAGGCTTCTTCTTCAGATGAAGGATCCTTAGTACTGCTTGGTGCATTTTGCATTCCAGACAGACTTTGAGAAATCAAATTGACTTGTTGAGTCAATATTTTATTCTGAGCCAATATGGGATTCAGAGTATCAATTTCAAGAACTCCTTTCTTCTGATTAGTCCCATTGTTCACAGGATTCCTTTCAGAAGTGTACATGAATTGGTTATTTGCAAGCATTTCAATGAGCTCTTGAGCTTCTGTAGGCGTCTTCTTCAGATGAAGAGATCCTCCAGTAGAGCTATCCAAAGACATCTTGGATAGTTCAGAGAGACCATCATAGAAAATACCTATGATGCTCCATTCAGAAAGCATGTCAGAAGGACATTTTCTGATCAATTGCTTGTATCTTTCCCAAGCTTCATAGAGGGATTCACCATCCTTCTGTCTGAAGGTTTGGACTTCCACTCTAAGCTTACTCAATTTTTGAGGTGGAAAGAACTTTGCCAAGAAGGCATTGACTAGCTTTTCCCATGAGTCCAGGCTTTCTTTAGGTTGTGAGTCCAACCATGTCCTAGCTCTGTCTCTTACAGCAAACGGGAATAGCATAAGTCTATAGACCTCAGGGTCAACCCCATTAGTCTTAACAGTGTCACAGATTTGCAAGAATTCAGCTAAAAACTGATGAGGATCTTCCAATGGAAGTCCATGGAACTTGCAATTCTGTTGCATTAGAGAAACTAATTGAGGCTTAAGCTCAAAGTTGTTTGCTCCAATGGCAAGGATAGAGATGCTTCTCCCATAGAAGTCGGGAGTAGGTGCAGTAAAGTCACCCAGCACCTTCCTTGCATTGTTGTTGTTTTCGGCTGCCATGGGTTCTTCTTCTTTGAAGAATTCGGTTAGGTCCTCTACAGAGAATTGTGCCTTAGCTTCTCTTAGCTTTCGCTTCAAGGTCCTTTCAGGTTCAGGGTCAGCTTCAACAAGAATGCCTTTGTCTTTGTTCCTGCTCATATGAAAGAGAAGAGAACAAGAAAATGTGGAATCCTCTATGTCACAGTATAGAGATTCCTTGAGGTGTCAGAGGAAAAGAAAAGTAGAAGAAAGAGGTAGAAGAATTCAAACTTAATCAGATAGAGTTCGAATTGTGCATTGAAGAGGAGTGGTACTCCATAAATAGAAGGATGTGAGAAGAGGGGAAGAGATTTTTTCGAAAATTAATTAAAAAGATTTTAAAAACATTTTGAAAAACTTTAATTTGATTTTCGAAAATCAAGAGTGAGAAAGAGATCAAGTAATTTTTGAAAAAGATTTTGAAATTAGAAGTTAAAAAGATATGATTGAAAATTATTTTGAAAAAGATGTGATTAAAAAGATATGATTGAAAAGTTATGGTTTTAAAGAGATATGATTGAAAAGATATGATTTGAAAACAATTTTAAAAAGATTTGATTTTTAAAAAAAATTAATGACTTGCCTAACAAGAAAAGATATGATTCAAACATTAAACCTTTCTCAACAGAAAAGGCAACATACTTGAAATGTTGAATCAAATCATTAATTGATAGCAAGTATCTTTGAAAAAGGTAAGAAATTGATTTTGAAAAAGGTTTGATTGAAAAGATTTGATTTGAAAAAGATTTGATTTTAAAAAAAACTTTGAAAACTTGAAAAAAAAAATCTGAATTAAAAACAGAATCTTCCCTCTTGTGCCATCCTGGCGTTAAACGCCCAGAATGGTACACATTCTGGCGTTTAACGCCTAATGCACTTCCTTTTTGGGCGTTAAACGCCCAACCAGGCACCCTGGCTGGCGTTTAAACGCCAGTCTGTCCTTCTTCACTGGGCGTTTTGAACGCCCAGCTTTTTCTATACAATTCCTCTGCAGTGTGTTCTGAATCTTCAATTCTCTGTATTATTGACTTGAAAAGACATAAATTAAAAATATTTTTGGATTTTTAATAATAAGGAATAATCAAAATGCAACTAAAATCAAATAACAATGCATGCAAGACACCAAACTTAGCAGTTTGTATACTACTGACACTAACAAAATGAGAATGCATAAAACACTCAAGTCAATAGAATTCAAAGATCAAAACAAGGAAATCATCAAGAACAACTTGAAGATCAATGAAGACACATGCATGAATGCAGTAAGAACAGAAACATGCAATTGACACTAAACTTAAGATGAGACTCTAGACTCAAACAAGAAATATTTTGGATTTTATGATTTTGTAATTTTTTTTTTGGATTTTTCGAAAATTAAGTGGAAAAGAAAATAAAGGTATCAAAATTCTTAATGAGAATTCCAGGAATCATGCAATGTTAGTCTAAAGCTTTAGTCTAAAGAAATTAGACATGGCTAGCCAAGCTTCAGCAAGACATTGCATTCAAGAGCTAAATTGATGAGAATCAATCAGCTTTGGTGATGATAAGAACATCACCTTGAAACACTAGAATTCATTCTTAAGAACTCTGAAGAAAAAATACCTAATCTAAGCAACAAGATGAACCGTCAGTTGTCCATACACGAAACAATCCCCGGCAACGGCGCCAAAAACTTGGTGTGCGAAATTGTGATCACTACTTTTCACAACTCAAATAATCCCTAGTAATGGCCCCAAAAACTTGGTGCTCAATACCATGGCATAAACACAACTTTGCACAACTAACCAGCAAGTGCACTGGGTCGTCCAAGTAATAAACCTTACGCGAGTAAGGGTCGATCCCACGAAGATTGTTGGTATGAAGCAAGCTATGGTCACCTTGTAAATCTTAGTCAGGCAGACTCAAATGGGTATGGGTGATATATGAATAAAACATAAAGATAAAGATAGAGATACTTATGTATATCATTGGTGAGAGCTTCAGATAAGCGTATGAAGATGCTTGTCCCTTCCGTCTCTCTGCTTTCCTACTGTCTTCATCCAATCCTTCTTACTCCTTTCCATGGCAAGCTGTATGCAAGGGTTTCACCGTTGTCAGTGGCTACCTCCCATCCTCTCAGTGGAAATGTTCAACGCACCCTGTCACGGCACGGCTATCCATCTGTCGGTTCTCGATCAGGCCGGAATAGAATCCAGTGATTCTTTTGCGTCTGTCACTAACGCCCCGCCTTCAGGAGTTTGAAGCACGTCACAGTCATTCAATCATTGAATCCTACTCAGAATACCACAGACAAGGTTTAGACCTTCCGGATTCTCTTGAATGCCGCCATCAGTTCTAGCTTATACCACGAAGATTCTGGTTAAAGAATCCAAGAGATAAACATTAGAGCTTTGTTGCTTGTAGAACAGAGTGGTTGTCAGTCACTTGTTCATGAGTGAGAATGATGATGAGTGTCACATAATCATCACATTCATCAAGTTCTTGAGTACGAATGAATATCTTGGAATAAGAACAAGCGGAATTGAATAGAAGAACAATAGTAATTGCATTAATACTCGAGGTACAGCAGAGCTCCACACCTTAATCTATGGTGTGTAGAAACTCCACCGTTGAAAATACATAAGAACAAGGTCTAGGCATGGCCGTGAGGCCAGCCCCCAATGATCTAAGAACTAGACGTCCAAAGATGATCTAGAGATCTAAAGTGATCAAAAGATACAAAATGATCAAAAGATGTCAAATACAATAGTAAAGGGTCCTATATATAGAGAACTAGTAGCCTAGGGTGTACAGAGATGAGTAAATGACATAAAAATCCACTTCCGGGCCCACTTGGTGTGTGCTTGGGCTGAGCATTGAAGCATTTTCGTGTAGAGACTCTCCTTGGAGTTAAACGCCAGCTTTTGTGCCAGTTTGGGCGTTTAACTCCCATTTTGGTGCCAGTTCCGGCGTTTAACGCTGGGAATTCTGAGGGTGACTTTGAACGCCGGTTTGGGCCATTAAATCTTGGGCAAAGTATGAACTATTATATATTTCTGGAAAGCCCAGGATGTCTACTTTCCAACGCCGTTGAGAGCGCGCCAACTGGGCTTCTGTAGCTCCAGAAAATCCACTTCGAGTGCAGGGAGGTCAGAATCCAACAGCATCTGCAGTCCTTTTCAGTCTCTGAATCAGATTTTTGCTCAGGTCCCTCAATTTCAGCCAGAAAATACCTGAAATCACAGAAAAACACACAAACTCATAGTAAAGTCCAGAAAAGTGAATTTTAACTAAAAACTAATAAAAATACACTAAAAACTCAACTAAAACTACTAAAAACATACTAAAAACAGTGCCAAAAAGCGTACAAATTATCCGCTCATCAGAGCACAAGAAATAAAGGAGACAACCAGCGAACAGTGACGCGCACGCACGGCTGACGCGTGCGCGCGATTATGACAAAATCACAGTGATGCGTACGTGTGGATTGGAGTTCGCGCAAACGACGCGAGCGCGTGCCTGACGCGCACGCTTGGAGAGAAAAATCGTCAAACAACGCGTACGCGTGACCGATGAGTACGCGTGACATGCGCGATCTGCAGAAAATTCAAAAAATGTTGGGGGCGATTTCGGGCCACGTTTTGACCCAGTTTTCTGCCCAGAAACACAGAATAAATCCAGGGAATATGCAGAGACTCAATTAAAAAAGCATACACAACATTCATTATTCACAATTTTAGGATTAGATGTAGTTTCTATAGAGAGAGAGGCTCTCTCCTCTCTCTTAGGTTTTAGGATTTTAGGATTAGCTTTTCTTATTTAGTTTTTTCTTCTACTTTTAATTCTTCTAGTACTTTAGTTTATTTACTTTCCCTCGTTGATTACTTTATGTTGCTATTTGGTTTATGAATTCTCATGTTTAATTTAATTTTCTATTTATTGCAATTTGAGGTATTTCATATTTATGATTTTAATTTAGCTTTTTACACTCTTAGATTTGGTTGAGTAATTGGTGACACTTGAGTTATCAAACTCAGCTGATGATTGAAAATTGGAATTCTTTGCTGATTGATTTGAATTCCCCTAACTCTAGTATTTTCTTAGAAATTGACTAGGACTTGAGGAATCAAATTGATTTATCCACTTAACATACCTTCATAGTTAGAGGTTGACCAAGTGGGAGGAAAAGCCAATTCTCATCACAATTGATAAGGATAAATAGAATAGGTGGTGGACGAAATTGTGATCATCAATGCTGTATTCTTTGTTGTTGTATGGAATAATTATAATGGCTCTTTGCTATGTGTGGACACAACTCCGTTCAACTAACCAGCAAGTGTAATGGGTCATCCAAGTAATACCTTACGTGAGTAAGGGTCGATCCCACAGAGATTGTTGGTATGAAGCAAGCTATAGTCATCTTGTAAATCCCAGTCAGGTAGAGTCAAATGTATTGGATTAGATATTTAAAAGATAAATAAAATAAAGGGATAGAAATACTTATGTAAATTGATAGTGGGAATTTTAGATAAGCGTATGGAGATACTGTGCCCTTTCTTTTTCTACTTTCCTACTTCTTCCTTCAATCCCTCTTACTCCTTTCCATGGCAAGCTGTATGTAGGGCATCACCGTTGTCAATGGCTACATCCCATCCTCTCAGTGAAAAAGGTCCAAATGCTCTGTCACAGCACGGCTAATCATCTGTCGGTTCTCAATCAGGTTGGAATAGAATCCCTTGATTCTTTTGCGTCTGTCACTAACGCCCAGCCTTCAGGAGTTTGAAGCTCGTCACAGTCATTCAATCCCGGAATCCAACTCGGAATACCACAGACAAGGTTAGATCTTCCGGATTCCCATGAATGCCGCCATCAGTTCTAGCTTATACCACGAAGATTCTGATTAAGGAATCCAAGAGATACGCGCCCGGCCTAAGGTAGAACGGAAGTGGTTGTCAGTCACACGCGTTCATAGGTGAGAATGATGATGAGTGTCACGGATCATCACATTCATCAAGTTGAAGTGCAACGAATATCTTAGAACAGGAATAAATGAAATTTATAGGAAAAGAGTAGTAATTGTATTAAAGCTCGAGGTACAGCAGAGCTCCACACCCTTAATCTATGGTGTGTAGAAACTCCACTGTTGAAAATACATAAGTGAAAGGTTCAGGCATGGCCGAATGGCCAGCCCCTAAAACGTGATCAATGGCCTCCTAAGATGAAGAATAAAACAAAACTGAGACCAAAGATGTCTAATACAATAGTAAATTATCCTATTTATACTAGATTAGCTACTAGGGTTTACATGAGTAAGTAATTGATGCATAAATCCACTTCCGGGGCCCACTTGGTGTTTGTTTGGGTTGAGCTTGATCTATCCACGAGCTGAGGCTTCTTTTGGAGTTGAACGCCAGGTTGTAACATGTTTTGGGTGTTCAACTCCGGGTCGTGACGTGTTTCTGGCGTTTTACTCCAGACAGCAGCATGGAACTGACATTGAGCGCCAGTTTACATCATCAATTCCCGAATAAAGTATGGACTATTATATATTTCAGGAAAGCTCTAGATGTCTACTTTCCAACGCCGTTGAGAGCGCACCATTTGGAGTTCTGTAGCTCTAGAAAATCCATTTCGAGTGCAGGAAGGTCAAATTCCAACAGCATCAGCAGTCCTTTGTTAGCCTCCTATCAGAGTTTTGCTCAAGTCCCTCAATTTCAGCCAGAAATTACCTGAAATCACAGAAAAACACACAAACTCATAGTAAAGTCCAGAAATGTGAATTTAACATAAAAACTAATGAAAACATCCCTAAAAGTAGCTTGAACTTACTAAAAACTACCTAAAAACAATGCCAAAAAGCGTATAAATTATCCGCTCATCAATAGGACTTCCAGTTCTCATACCTTGCCAAGAGCTTTATTAGTTATTAATTTAATTTCTTACAATTTACTTTTCTTGTTCAACCTATTTAAAAACCCCAAAAAAAGATACATTTTCCATAACTAACAATAAGAACACCTCCCTGCAATTCCTTGAGAAGACGACCCGAGGTTTGAATACTTCGGTTATCAATTTTATTAGGGGTTTGTTACTTGTGACAACCAAAACTTTTGTACGAAAGGATTCTCTGTTGGTTTAGACACTATACCTACAACGCGAACTTATTTGTGAATTCTTTACCATCAATTAATCCTCTTGTCAAAAATGGCGCCGTTGCCAGGGAATTGCAAACATGTGCCTTATTATTGGTTATTGTAAATATTTTTTTCTTTTGCTTGTTTATTTGTTTTTGTTTTTAATTTTTATTAGCTACTATGAATTCTCACTCCTGTCACTATGAGTTTGGTTCCAATGTTGTTGTAGGGAATGGACGCTATAAGGAGAACATGCATCAAGGATGGAACAATCAAAGATGGGAGGAGCCACAAGGATTTGATCAACCCTCTTGGCAACAACCACCTCCAATGGACTATCAACAACCATTCTGTGATGCATATCAAGGCAATGGCTACGGTGAGCACTCTTTTGATTATCAACAACCACCACCATATGCCTATGAACCCCCTCCTCAACATAACTTTGAACTACCAAACTCACAAGCCCCCTACAACCAAACACCTCAGTATGACCCTAACCCATATCCATCATGCCAACCACCCTATGAGCCATATGATCCTAATTATGCTATCCAAGCAGAACAAGAGTCAAAGGATCGTTTCAAGGAGACAGTGGATCGACTCAATGCAACTATTCAACAACTGGGTCAAGCGATAATTCGACTCTACTCTCGATATTTGGACACTCAAGGAACCCCCATGGATTCATGTGGAGAATCTACTGAAGAACGCAACAGGAGGGAGAAGCTAGAAACTCCGGTGGACTGTGAGAAGCATGACTTTGTGTTGGAACAATTGGAAGAAGCTATACCTCCCAAGGAAGAGGAAGAAGTGGTCGAAGACTTAAGAGATGCGGAACCTCCATGGGAACCTCAAGTCACAGAACCCCCTTCTAAGGAGTTTGAATTTGATGTTGAGGAAGGTGTACAACCTCCAAAGCATATCATGGTTGAAGACTTTGAAGGGGACGATCAAGAGATGGATTCAATCATTAATTAATTCTTATCTACATTTGAATCCTCTCCCATTGGACTTGACATGGAGATTAAAGAAGAAGAAGCACAACCTCCCATGCTCTTGGTGAACAATAAAGAAGAGATCGAATTGGAAGCAAGCTACCAAGAGAAAGAGGTTGATATTGAAGAAGCTTGCAAAAAGGTGAAAGTTGTCAAAGAAGAGCACAAGGGAGTGGAGCTTGCAAGATCATTAGAAACACCTCTCCCAAAGCCATTACCGTCCAATACAACATTCAAGTGGGTAAAATTCTTATCCTTAACCTTTACTTTCCCACTTGAATATGGGCTTCTAGAGACGGATGGTCAACTTAGAGCTCTTTGTGGCATTAAGAGCAACCATTCAACAAGAGTCAATATTGAATTTAATTCAGCTTATGAAATTTCAATTCCTGCAATTTCTCTTCTGCAACTTTCATTTCTGCCAAGTTTACATTTCTATTTCTATATATGCTTGATTTACTTTCCTGTAATTTACATTTTCTGCAAATGTTCTTTGAGCTATGATTCATTGAACCCCAATTCATTAGGGGGAGGAGCTCTATTTGAATTCACATGAATGAGTGAACTTCTTCTTCTTCTCTATCATTTGTGTAGCTATTGGACATCCTCTGTTTCGATTGATGATTCATTCACTCCGAAAGGGGGTTTGAATCTGTGAATGCTTGTGTGAGCCTCAGAAGGGGAATCATGAGCATTAGAACTGAGGCTCTATCCTTCACTACTCTCTTGATAAACACCATTCGGGAGGAATTGAGATCCTGAGAGTTAGTGTGGCTTATGGATGAGAGACATGTACTTAACCTCTTCTCATGACAATTAGATCAAGGAATTGACAAGAATGATTGTGATTAGAGAGACTGGATTGCCAAGAAATTAGGATCCAATCAATTTCAATCCGCCGTAGATATACTCATATGATTGAGAAATGAGTTGAGACCCAATTGATTCATTGTGGATTATGATATCTCCAATCCCTAATGAATCTTTCTCTCTGTTATTTCTGTTCCATTTAATTTTCCAGCACCCAGTCCCTTTACATTTGATGCAATTTACTTTTCTTACCATTTAAGTTTTTGTAATTTACATTCTCTGCAATTTACATTATGTTGAGTCAATTCTACTAAATACACAACTGTTAGCTTGACTAAATTTATCACCTAACTAAAGTTGCTTGATCCAATAAATCCTCGTGGGATCGACCTCACTCATGTGAATTTTACTACTTGATGCGACCCGGTATACTTGCCGGTGAATTTGTGTGGAAATCTAATTTTCTCCCATTAAGTTTTTGGCGCCGTTGCCAGGAATTGATTTAGATCGACAATGATTAAGTGGGTGATAAGTCTAGATTAAGCATTTTTCTTTATTTTTGTCATTTAAGTTCTTTTTAATTTTCCATTTTCTACTGATACTAAGGTGCTTGTATTTTTGCCTCACTGAGAAATCCTCATCTGAGATATGAAATTCAATTTTCATTGGTGATTGTGTTTTTACAAAATTCAAATGGAGTTTTCCTTATCTTTTGATCAAGCAAATTTTGTGGGATATTGCCCACCATCACAATATGATTCAAGTCATTATCCTAATGGTGGCTGGGAATATCACCAAGAAGGAACGGATAATGAGCAATCCACCTAGTGGGGATGTGCTCCAGAAAATGATCAAATAAATTACATGAGATATTGCCCACCACCACAAGATGATTTATGTCATTATCCTCATGGTGACTGGGAATATCAACAAGGAATGAGGGAGTATAAACAATCAAGTGAAATGAGCTACTTCGCAGAGCCACAAAGTGACTCATACTGTTATGACACGCACACAAATTATGGCTAGGAAGAAAATTTCAATGCTTCATATTCTAATTATTCAGAGACATTATCACTTGACTATGCTGTCAATACATATATGCACGATTGCTCCCCAACACCACAAAATAATTCACATTGTGATGAATTCAACAGTGACTCACATTGTGAATGGGAAGAGCAAAACCAGAGAGCATTTGACAATACATACTCCATTGATCAAGAGCTATCATCATTTGAGCGTGCCTTCAATTTATTTATGCAAAATTGTCCAACCTCACCTCTCAGTTTCTCACTTGAAAATCCTTCATCACTCGATTTTGCCTCACCACAAAATTCCCTCCAAGATCCATACAACTCATTTCACCAACCACAAAATTCATTTCATAACTCACAAGACTCATTCCATACCCCTCAAAACAACTTCACCATAACACATACAAATTCATGTAATCCACCCCAATCTTCTCCTCTCCTGCTACAAGCAGAATAATGCCTCCAAAGTGCCATAGAATCTCAGGAAAGAATTAGAGAATCCTTGGAAAAATAAGAAATCCTCTCCAAGAAGATAGATGGGCACTTAGGGAAAATGAGGAGAAACTTAGAACTGCTAAGCAAGGAAGATGAAGACCAATTTGTGGGTGTAAAGGAGGAAGTAGAAGAGCAAGATGAAGAGGCCCCTGTATCAAGTGAAATTTTAATGAAGAATGAGGTGGTGGAGGTGTATGAGCCAAGGATTTCATATCCATAGAGGCCACTTGAAATGACAAAGGAACATGAAAACTCACAACACTTACAAACCTTCCTGAACTAAAGACTCTCAACACTTGAATCTGTGATTGAAAGATATGAAGAGGAGATGAAGAAATCTTGAGAAGAACAACAAACCTCCTCCATAAAAGTGTTGTTAAACCAGATGTTGAGTGCAAAGGAGGAAGTGGAAGAACAAGAAAGTGAGGAAGACAATCAAGGAAGTCCATACTCAAGTGAGGCAGAAAGTTGCATAGAAGAAGGGCTTATTGAACCACCAATTCAAGAGGCTTTTGGTGAAGAGAACACTCTAACAATCACACAATTACCAAGTCTTGGAATTAAAGAAGTGAAGGCAACTGACAAGAGAACCAAAGAGAGGATTGTGACCAAGCTACAAAGGACAACATTCATGAAGAAGAAAAGGCTAACTGCAAACAATCCAACCCCTGAACCACCAGCAAGCAAGCTTAATCAAGCAAATATCCAAAGGAAGCTTGCTGGGAAGAAGCTAAGAAAGGGGGCACTGACTGGATCTTCTTTACTATTGAGGTTATTCCTCTTAACAAACTAGAAGAAGAGGAAGAAAGTTGAGAACAACATGTCAAGCTAATGACACTAAAAGAGCGCTTATTGGGAGGCAACCCAACCTTAGGTAATATTTCATTTCTTTGCTTTGTTTATTTTCTCCCTTTGCTTTGTTTATTTTCAAATAAAAGTGGTATATGATTACATTCTAAGTTTGGTGTTGCCTTGCAACAATCTGTTTTCAATCTTTCTGGATGATTGCATCAATTTCAAGAGAAAGTGTCACACTAAGTTTGGTATGCCACTTATTTTTTTATGCAATGAATCCAGCAACACTACTTGTTTGTATAATCATAATGCCTCTGAAGTGTTATCTTTCTTTTGGTATGGCACTTTTTCTTTCTCTTGGTTTTAGTCGTTCCTTTGTTTGTGATACTTTTATTTTTTCTCCCTAACTATTGTTGTAAATACCTCACCAAGAAATCCTTACTTGTGACAAATTCTTCACTTGGTGATTGTGTTATTAGTATAGAACAGTTTCTTTCATTTAGTTTTAGTTCAAATAAATTGACATGTGATTGCATTCTAAGTTTGGTGTTGCTATGCAACAAAAATTGTTCCCAATCTCTACTGGATACTTGCATCAATTCCAAGTGAAAGTGTCACACTAAGTTTTGTGTGCCACTTATCTTTTATGCAATGTATCATGCACACCCTCTTATCTTTACTATCACAATGTCTCTGTTTTCTGTGCCTTCATTGTTATTTTTTATTTTGCTTGCTTAAACACATGTGCTACTAACATTTCATTGTGTAAGACACTCATGACCCATCATAGATTCCATCACCACTGTTTGAATTGTTGCTTGATGATGAGCAAATACTCTAAGTTGGTATGGGAAGGAGAAGAATAGGAAGAAAAGGACAACAACAATGAAGATGAACTACAAGGTGGTAAAGTTCTTTTTCCTCTTATTTATTTTAGTACTTTAAAGTGCATGATTGTCTTCTATCTTCTCTGTACACATGTGTATTGTGAATAAGCATAGTCTGATTGCTAAACTATAACATGTTGCTGTGACATTATGACTACCATCTTGAATTCTGTGAGTTCAAAAGTAATAAAGTATCATGATCATAAACAAACAAGGAATTAAAGAAGAACTTAGCATGGACAAATAGGTATTGGAAGGATAGTATGATTAATTGTTGCTCAATTGCATTCGATTTTATTTAATTGAAGTTTTCATCTAGGACATTTTATGAAATTTTTGAAATCATGAAAACCTTGAAGAAGCAATTGCAAATTAAGGCAAGAAAAGCAAAAGGGAAAGAATGAGAAAGCTGAAGGCTCTGAGTACCAATGACAATTCAATTGTTAAGTACTTGTGGTGTTTATATATCAAGCAAAAAGCTTGAAAACAAAACACTTAGAGTCAAGGCTAGGGTCAAGTGTAAAAGCACTCCCTCAAAGCTCAAGTCTCTGATCATCAATGATTAGAGAGTAAAGAAAAGAAACAAATGAGCTTAAAGAAAGTCCTCTAATTAAATGCTTGTGGTGCTTATGTATCAAGTGGTAATACTTGAAAACAAAGCATTTAGAGTCATAGCTTTGTTATTAACTCATGAGACAAAGCACCCAAAAGGAGAAGCTAATAAGAGAATGAAAAGCTTGTTTCAAGGAAGAAACATAAGGAAAAGATTTCATAAAATGAGCTAGATAGAAGCATCAATCATTTACATTTCTTTTGTGATTGTAGCATACATAGAAAACTAGCCAACCATGAACATCAACTTGCATTTTTTCTCACCTTGGTTTGTCAAAACTTACTGCATGATTCTTTTCTTGCTTAGGGACAAGCAAGGTTTAAGTTTGGTGTTGTGATGACATGTCATCATGTCATGTTTTTCTCTGCCTTTTCACATAAGAAATTAATTATTAATGCTTAATTATTGAGTGTTTTTATGTTTAAATAGTATATTTCTTTGATCTTTTGATTTTATAAATGTTGTAGGAAAATAAGTTGAAAAAAAAAAGCAAAACAAGCACAAAATAAGCTCAAAAGAAGAAGTTTGGACACACTTTAGAATTTGAGCACGCTTTGGAGCCTTAGGCCACGCTTTTAAAAGCGTGGCCCATGATTAATCAAGGATCATCGTTCACCAGCAAAGAACGCTCCGTTCGTTACCAAAGAACGCCTGCGACAAGTGCAAAAATTTGGATTTGAAGTTTAGCCATCGACGCGTACGCGTGAATGACGCGTACGCGTGGATGAGGCAAAGCACGCAAACGCGTGGATGAAGGCACAGCGTGGATGTGACATTTTACAACCCACGCGACGCGACGCTTACGTGTGGAAGGGCGTTCATTTCGTGAACGCTATGTTCTCAAAGCGAATGCTGCAAGGGACGCGTACACGTGGGTGACGCGTACGCGTTGATGAGCCAACACACCAGGGACGCGCAAGCGTATAGCACGCATACGCGTGGGTGCCCGAATACTCCGTTCTCTAAATGAATGCTACGCTCTCCTGGAAGTGTATTTCTGCTCAAATTAGCTTCATTCCAAGCCCATTTGAACTACAAGCAAGCAAGCCCACTCTGATCACTCAATTAAGACCACAAGGATCATCTAGAATAGGAATTTTTCATTTAATTGTAATTTGTTTTGAATTTCATTTCAATTTGTAGTTTAGGAAAGCCTATATAAAGGCATTAGTTTCATTTCATTAGAGGGGGTTCTAGTGCTCGGTTAGTTAAGAGGCTGGCTCTACTAGAGAGCAGTAGGAGTAGGAGTAGGAGTAGAATAGAAGGCTTTTGTAAACACTTTTACCTTGCTGCACTTTTACATTTCGGTATTGAATTCAATTCAGCTTATGAAATTTCAATTCGTGCAATTCTCTTCTGCAACTTTCCTTTTTTCCAAGTTTACATTTCTGTTTCTATTCATGCTTGATTTACTTTCCTGTAATTTACATTTTCTGCAAATGTATGTTCATTGAGCTATGATCCATTGAACCCCAATTCATTAGGGGGAGGAGCTCTATTTGAATTCACATGATTGAGTGAACTTCTTCTTCTTCTTCTCTATCATTTGTGTAGCTATTGGACATCCTCTGTTTCGATTGATAATTCATTCACTCTGGAAAGGGGTTTGAATCTGTGAATGCTTGTGTGAGCCTCGGAAGGGGAATCATGAGCATTAGAATTGAGGCTCTATCCTTCACTACTCTCTTGATCAATACCATTCGGGAGGAGTTGAGATCCTGAGAGTTAGTGTGGCTTATGGATGAGAGACATGTACTTAACCTCTTCTCATGACAATTAGATCAAGGAATTGGCAAGATTGATTGTAATTAGAGAGATTGGATTGCCAAGGAATTAGGATCCAATCAATTTCAATCCGCCATAGATCTACTCATATGATTGAGAAATGAGTTGAGACTCATTTGATTCATTGTGGATTATGATATCTCCAATCCCTAATGAATCTTTCTCTTTGTTATTTCTGTTCCATTTTATTTTCCAGCACCCAGTCTCTTTACATTTGATGCAATTTACTTTCCTTGCCATTTAAGTTTCTGCAATTTACTTTTTGCAATTTATATTCTCTGCAATTTACATTCTGTTGAATCAATTCCACTCAATACACAACTGTTAGCTTGACTAAATTCATCACCTAACTAAAGTTGCTTGATCCAATCAATCCTCGTGGGATCGACCTCACTCATGTGAGTTTTACTACTTGATACGACCCGGTATACTTGCCGGTGAGTTTGTGTGAAAATCTAATTTTCTCCCATCACTTCACTGTCAGGCCTTCCAAAGACAAGTAGCAGCTCTCACAATTATAGCAATTTAACATCCTGTCAACATTTAAAGGCTTCAATTTTGGATTATATACCCTAAAATTGACATGCAGTTGCTCAACATATAAATTCGAATAAGCTTTAACAATTTCAGGCTTTTCATCCTTTGTCCAAAGGAGGACACTTTGATGCACAGTAGATGGTACAGCTCCAACTCCATAAATCCAGTCTCGGCCCAGTAAAGCATTATAACTTGCTTTCGATGGCACCACCACAAAAATAGTATTTTGTTTAGAAGATCCCACTTTCACCCCCAATGTAACCAAATCTTTCGCAGGAGTAGAAGCACCACTAAAATCTGTTACAACAATATTGGTGGGAACCAAATCATCATGATGCTTACCAACTTTTATCAGCATCCTTTCTGGCAAGAGACTTATTGCTGCTCCACCATCAATTAGCACTTTATTTACTCTAATTCCACTCAGGGTAGTAGTAATATGAAGTGAGCGAAGATGAGATTTTTGTTTCTCAAAAGCCCTCAGAAAATACCCTGGTTCATTTTCATATCGGATGAAAGAAAAATCTTCTTCAGCATCCATGTCATAGTATTCTTCAGGGTAGCCTTCATACTCACCCAAATACACAGTTGGAATAATCGAAATAGTTCCAACCATCTCATCCTCTCCTTCCTCAAAGTACTCTTCCTTCAAATCAACATCCTTGTCTTTATCAACCCCTGGAGTATGAGCTATTGCCTTGCCTTTATCAAACTTTGCAGGAGAAGGAATACCCTTTGGGCATGCTTCCCCATTAGAGGGAAAGACTATTCGGGAGTGCACTGAAGGCGTTGTCCCCTTGCCTTTGTCAGACTAAGGCTTCTTACTTTGAGGTAGATTCCTTCTTCCTCTTTCCCTTGGAAATCCTCTGGCTCGACCACGTTGATAGGGATATTGGTTTCAAGGAGGCCACCGATGTCTCCACTGTGGGTTTCGCCGATATTGAGCATCCCGATTCTAAAATTCTTGACAATTCCAAATCCATTGAACTCCTATAGCATGAGAACGGCTCAATAGCACAACAATATTCTGCTGAGGAGCCCTGGAACTTTGTCCCTCCACTCGTCTAATTGGTTTCTTTTGACGAGCCTGCTCCTCTCTATGAGCCAACTCCTCTCTATGAGCAAACTCCTTCTTCATTCTTTCCTTCTCAAAGATCGCTGCAGCCTCAACGTCAAATACAGCATTACATCAGGGACACAGAGATACATCCTGATCTTTGATCTTTTACTGCACTAAGAAATCTAAAAAACCATCCCCTGCTCGAGGATATACTGATTGGACCTGTGACTCGAAATCACCTAAGGCCACATCAAAATCATAAGACATTCCAACCATATTTACTCCAAAATATGGTTCAATAAAACCAGCTTCAGCATCGAAAGGATCAGCATCAACTTTCATCTCTTTTTTTCCATCATCAAACTTCAAATGTCCCTCCATAATGGCCTCCTTAATCAAGTCCCTAAAACAAACACAACTGTTAATCGAATGATTGGTTGTTTGGTAAAATTTATAATAAGATTTCCCTTTTAAATCTTTCACCGAAAGTAAAGTTCTATCCTCAGGTAGAATTAATTGTTTATCTTTAAGCAACACATCGAAAATCTTATCAGATTTTGAGATATCAAAACTATACTTCTTTCCACTCTTTAGTTTTGAATCATTCAAATTTTCATTACTAGGGAGCTTTTTAAGTAGAGAACAGACTTATCGAGGACCTTTCTTAAGTTCAGCCAAATCAACCTCCGTTTCAAAATCGAACTCCTCTTCCGAGGAATCCATGGCCACATAAGCAACCTTCTCCTTTCGAGTAAAAGGCTTAATCCTTAACTTCTGTTCATTTTTATATTTCTCCTTTTCCTTTTTCATAAGTTCAACCTGACGAACCCTTTCAGCCAAATGGGCTAAGTCAGGTATATGCACATTGAGCAGTTTTCGACGCATATAGAATCCTAACCCCACAACTGCTATTTTCACCACTTCACTTTTAGGTAATGACACGTAACATCTACTTCTACCATTTTTGAAATGTATCATATAATTATCAATCACTATCTTCTCGTTTCAAAGCAACTAGATCAGTAACTGCCACATTCAACTCCCCTTGGTAAAATTGAGCGTGAAAAGCAGTTTCCAACTGATTCCATGTCATTATCGAATTTGGTCTGAGATTTGAAAACCAAGTAAATGTATTCTTCGTTAACGAAGAAGAAAAAAACTTCATCTTCAAATTCTCATTATTGGCTAGATTCCCAATCTCGACCAAATATCGAGCGATATGTTCAGTAGTTGACTCTCCTACTTTCCTTGCAAATTTTGTGATTATTTTAGGATTTTTCACCCCTCTTGACACTTCATCCATTTGAACAAACTGAGGGAAAACAGACACAAAATGGGGTTGATTCATAAAACTAACGTTCAAACTAACTAGATTGAGTACTTTTTCCACAAATCCCTCATTATTCCCCCCTAACATCATGCCTTTCACCTTCATCATAATCAACAATTCGAGCAATTCGTTCAACTTGCCTTGCAAGACGTTCGAATTTTGATTCATGATTAGCCATCATAGGATTTAGAATTGTGGTCATTTGTTGAGTCAATAAGTTGACTAAATCATAATGACTTTCCTCTACATGTCGAAATATCGCCATGAAATTAGAGGCATTCGATGTAGAGCCCACATTATAATTACGTGAGAACTCAGAATACTGTTGTGGGTTTTGAGAATTATTTACTCCATTTACACTCCCGAAATGAACAGGAAGAACAAAACCACTCACCGGTGGAGTATAACCGAGAGGAAGACCATACAAAGGCCAACCAGTGGTTATTGGAGGCTGAAATGGTGGTAAATTACCACGTGGATGAATATTACGTCTAACATTTTCAGTTTGAACGCTAGTAACCACCGTACTTTCATTTACAACCAAACCTTCCGAACGTGAAGTAACGTCCGAAGATTGCACAGTGGTATGCTGTCATTGGTGGACAAACCACCGTTCACATTTGACACTTCATCAGCCATGTGAATAATCATTCCACTTCTCAATTGCATACACCAAATGACATCAAAAATCTTTTGACACACTTCAATTTTAAAAACTGTCACACTGGACATGCCAATTTGTTTTGTCAATTTTTAACAAATCGATGGTGGTTCGATTCTAATGGTCTGGAAACGAAACCAACTCCTCTTTTGCAGGTACCAATTTTCTATAAGTGCATCAAAGGTTCTCGAATTAGACGAGTATTAAGACAGAAAATAAGTTCAAAAAGCGCAAAAAGGGTAAAAGAAGTGTAAAATAAACGATTCGAAAAGTAAATTTGACTGAAATCGAAAAGGTTTGCATTGAAATTTAAGAAAAGCGATAAAGATGCCTTCGATGGGATCAAAGAACTTTAGACATGGAAATTAAAGGTACTGAAATGTATATTAAACATGGAATTTAAACAATGCTTAAAAGATAAATTTGCTTAAAAAATAAAGTTTTTGCAAGAACTGTAAATGAAAGGTAAAGACAATGGAAGGAACCCTACAGAAATCAAACTCAAATGCAGACTCAGGAATTTGTTGGGATATGAGTGTGCTTGAGTGTATTTCTGAAAAGAAGTTCCAACCTTCATTTCCTAAAACTTAATAATATTTATAACCCACTTCCATAACCGACCATTAATTACACGATGCTGCCTTGTATGTGAATTCTTAGGTAATTGTTCCCGCTCTTTTGCCCACAAATGTTACCAATAAATTCTTTACTTAGAGAAAGCCTTCAACTTCTATACTCGTGTAACTGCTCAATTCTCTATTCAAAAAACTATTCGATTTTTCATTCAAGTACTTGCTTGATTTGTCAAGGTATCTAAATTGAGTCTGTTTCAAATAACTTCCGATTAATGCTTGCACGTGCTTCTTTTTGGTCTCTACTTCCTTCCTAACCCTTCACCAACTGTTTGAATCAGTTTACCCTTTCAAAAATAATTATTTCGGCTCATTTCTTATTTGTAAATGCTCAATACCCAAGTAGGCTTTCTTAAATTTATAGTGCTTTCTGGGTCATCTCAGACCTTGATATTTTTGCCCCCCTCAAAAAAAGATATCGGGACTTTTTAACATACATTTAGATTCATGGACCCAATTCAATTCAGCGGGATCTTTCATTCACATTTTTTTCCATCGAGAATTTAAGTATTGTATACGTCATTAGTCCGATCCTTTGTAGGAACTACCCGTAATAACGAACTTGCAAAATGAATCTGTTTATCATAAAGGGATTCGTTGTTCCTGACTCTGCTTCACCTTAATTGTTATTTGAACAAGTAAAGTTATGTCTTGGTCCGAGTGCTAACATTACGTATCAAAAAATTCTCACGATCAATCATATAAAAATCCGTATATGTTTCAACAAATTTTCATTAACACATAATTAAACACATAAAAAGGGGACATCAAAAATGAAAAAAAAAATCCGTAACGATATTTTATTACTAGAACTCCCTTTAGCAAGCTAGTACAAACCACATCCATGGTGATTTTGCCAGATAGTACCACAGAATCTTATATAAACAATCACTCATTTAACATTTGGCTGCAATTCTCTTGACTGTGTTTACAAGTATTTTTTACTATTTTAATAGTTATAGCCCAAAATAAAAATCGACAATGTTTTAAGTAATCTACAATTTATATTCTTGACAAAATTAGTGCACTTGTTTACTTCCAAAAGCATCATTTCCATATATCACCATTCACTTTATTTTTATATATAAATAAATAATCTAACTAATGATAAAATACGATTTATGTGTCCAAAGTTTTTTAAATCAAAATAATTTCTATTATTTTTTATTTTTAAAATTATTTTTAATTTTATAATTAATTTTAAAATATTTTTTATCCAAATCTTAATTTTTCAAATCAAATTATTCCTAATAAAAATAATTATAAAATTAAAAAATAAAAAAAAGATAAAAAAAACAAGATTCAAGGAAAAACAAAGACTGTAGAAAAAGGAGAAAAATAAATAGAAGAAAAAAAAAGGTTAAAGGAAATGAAGATGGAGGTGCACTAAAGGAAGGAAAAGTCAATATTATCAAACAATTAAGGAAGAGAAAGAGATAAAGATCACTATTGAGAGGGAGGCCTAGAACAAAGAAAGAGAGAGAAACAAGAGAGAAAAACCAAAATAGAAAAAAGAAGAGGAAGGAGGATACGACAGTGAGAGAAGCCATTGTTATTGCGATTGACTTTGTTAAAAAGAGAGACATAGACAAGATAATGGGAAAACCCAAAATGGGAGGAGGAGGACAGAGATAGGATGTGATGACTAGAGGGAATGAAGGAAGGGGAGTGAGCAGCGTTGTTGCTTGAGCTCGTCACAAGAATTGCTGTTACCATGGTTGTTGCTGTTGAAGCTGCAAGAATCACTGCTAAGTACGAGTGATATTGTTGTTGCCATTGTTGTCTGGATGCAGTTTTGAGGGTGGGGGGATGGGAGGAGTAGCAAGTGCTATGATACAATTTCAAATATGTAGATGTCGTGCTAGAATTAGGATTAAAGAGATATATTATATTTTTTAAAAAGAGTTATAATTACTATAATGGATAAATTTATCCAAAAATTTATGATGTTAAGGACAATTTAAAAAAAAGATGATTTTTTTAACCTTAAAAACTAAAACAATAATTTACTTTATAATTAACAAGTTCATGCCACATTATATAAGTATGCAACGGGTACATGTAACCTAAACCAAGGTAGCAGTTCCAATTCATGGAATTTTGAAAATTCCAATGCCATCATGGCCATGCGACATACTACAAGCTAAAGAGGACCATGATAGGCAAATTCTAAGGGACGACAAGCTACGACAAGAGGTGAGAGATATTGAAACGGCGGCGGTGGAAGGTCTCTGCGTCAGTTGGAGGAGAGGTAGTATGTAACACCCTAATTACCCTAAGCTTTACCTCTAGTCGTAAAGTAAAGGTTAATCAAAAGTTACGACAATTCTAAGGCTTATACATAAATATATAAGGAAAAGAATAATAATTCTAGAATCCCGATTAAGAAAATAAGCTCAAATACTGAATTACAAAGAGCAAATGTTTACACGAAGCTAAAAGCATAAGATACCAGGTATAGATACAAGAGAATAGAACATATATAGATATAAGAGTATAATAGTCATAAAGAACTAGCCGCAGCCCGCGGAGTTTAGGCCAGCTAGTATATACAAACATACATAGTTTTGAAAGTTAAAACAGTATATACGGAATATCTTTCTCAAAGTAAGCCTCTAAGGCAAAGCATAAATACAAAAGTGAGAGAATTCTAAACAAAAGTAATCAAAAGATTCCAAAATGGGATAAAGGTCATCACTCTGTCACCATCACGTAACTCACCGAGGTGGGTTACGACCTGCATCTGAAAAACAACAACAAAGTATGGAATGAGAACCGAAAGTTCTCAGTATGGTAACAGTGCCCAATAATGTAAGATATAAGACTCTAGGACGCCAGAGGCAATCCTAGAGCTTCATATCAATCATAAGATTCAACTTAAAGCATACTAAAATTAAAACCATTACTTTAAAACCTTTATAAAAAGGGGATAAGCTAACTTAAGGGATTTCTAACTATCATTTCATCGCTGTCTCATAGCCTTCGCCAGCCTAACTGTCATGCGATCCCATTGCCACCGCCTACCGAACCTCCTCAATCCCAGTAGAAAACACATGTAATAACAATACAAGTAAAGCACAAGTATAGCATATATATCAAGAAATTCAGGAAGCAATTAATCATGTGATACAATTAGGCAAGCAATTCAAGTCGGCAAAGCAAACAAATAGATAGAAGATGCACATGATGAACGCATGTCCTATTTGGCTATGATATCACATTATCAGTTCAACTGCCAACCTGATACACCTCCATGAAGATGTCCCCCTTCGGTCTCATAATGGAACCTGATGAATCCATATTTGATGATATATTTTGGTTTGATTTGAGTGGATTTCATCATATAAACCCACATTTATTCACCTAAATAGCATGCTTTTGTTTTTTCTCTCTAAATTGTGCCTAATTGTGAAAACATGCTATTTTGTACTTAATTTGATCAATTTTATTCCACTTTCATTCCATTCGATGCCTTGATAGTTTCGATGAGTGATTTCAGGTGCAATAGGTTGGAATAGTTTGATAAGAGTGGAGGAGAAGCATGCAATTAGAAGAAAATATGAAGAAAACAAAGGAGAAGCATACAGCTATGTGTGCATACGCACAACTCTCTGTGCGTACGCACAAGAGAAAAATTAGAAGGTGTGCGTACGCACACACCTGTACGTACGCACAAGTCCCTGCGCGTGACTTCATTTAAAAGTCACGTGGCTTGCAATTTGAGGGGCTTTTTGACCCATTTCTGATGGCTTTGGAGCATATATGAAGGGACAAGCAACATCAAATGAGGGGATACACTACCATACATCATACAACACACTTGGAGTAGTTTTAGGGTAGTTTAGTTTAGGTTTTCTTTCAAATTTCCTTAGGGTTCTTAATTTGGATTTTGTAGAATTTTATAGTTCAATTTTGATCTTGGATTCTAGCTATTTTCAGTGTAAGTATTTCCTTAATTTCCTCTTTTATTACATTAATTGTTCCACACTTTCTTATATTTTAAGTCATTTTGTCAATACATATATGCTTCTTGTAATTTTGAGTTTTAGTTGATGAATTTGATATTTAGTGATTATTATATGTTTGTTTGAGTTGCCTTTGTTGCTTTTGATCATTGGTTGTTCATAGTTTTCTTCATTTTTCCAATTTTGCCATGTTTTACGATTATGTCCATTATGTGTTTGATGAAATGCCAATTTTGATTATGGGATAAATTTCCACCCCTTGGATTGGGGAAATGAGTATATGAGTTACTAGAGTCATAATGTCCGACATTTAGTAATAATTCTTGGGTTGTTAGTTGTTATTGTTTCCACTAATGCTAGCTTGTTACTAAGAAAATTAGTAAGTTAGCTAGGATTTGTGGATTAATAACAATTATACTCACTTGACTTACTATTCGATGTTAAGGGTAGATTAGGTGAGATTAATCTATCATAATTATATCATAGTTGTGGTTATGGTAAGGAAGGGATTCCATAACTCATCCCAAGTCAAGGTTCCATTTATGTTTTGAACCACATTTCCATCAATTTTGAGCTTTACTTGTTCATGTTACATGCATAGTTCTTTTATTCCATTATTAGTTTATTAATTACAATTTTAATTGTTCTTTTATTTCTTAATTGCTTGCTTCTTTATTGAAAACACCATTTGCTTTTCACAACCAAAATTGTGCACTCTTAGGCATTAGTTCCTAGGAAAGACGACCCAAGGTTTGATTATTCTCGGTTAATTTGAATTAGAAATTTTAAACTTTGATGGTGGGAGTTGGTTGCCGGTTTAGTCTATACTTGCAACGAAAATTATTTTAAGTGGAAAAATTCAAATCAGTGCAAATCCTCACTCATCAAAATCCCCGAGATATTGTGCCCGGAACACGGTCCAGGATATACTGCCTGCACACTCTAGTGATTTTGAAGGGATGCGAGTGGGATACTCTTGCCACGGACCTCACATCTCAATGCAAGCGGGACTAACCACAGCCCTTACGCTGCCGCTGGGACCTCAACAGGCGGGATTAACCGCCGTCCCTGCCAAGCGCATAGCGTCTCAATAATCTCATTATAAAATAATCAGTGATTTTTAGAAATCATTTTCAGTTCATCAGTAATCCATCATTCCACTCCGAGTCCTAAACTCGCCTCAATCATCATCAATTCATAATTTTCTATGACTCATTACCTTAATTGTTATTAAAGTACTCCACCATCTCGCTCAATAAATCCTTCTTCAGTACTCCAAAAACCTAAGGCTTCATCTTCTAAACGTTTTACCTAGATAACTTATTTATAGTATTTTCTATGTTTCAAAGTTTAAAAACAAGTTAAAGAATCTTAGGTAAGTGTTATGGAAGTTTACAAGCTTACCGGGAAGATAAAACAGTTAAAAACAAGGTGTTCTTAGAAAAACAAGAGTACGTACGCACCCCCAGAAGAATTTTCTCAAAGTGTGCGTACGCATAGAGGTGTGTGTACACACAGAAGATAAAAGTTTTCATTTTAGACGCACGCACAGATACGTGCGAACGCCTTCAACAGAAAATACTTCCCAGCGTGTGTGTGCGCACGATATTGTGGGTACGCACAACTTGCAAATTTCACAAGGTGTGTGTGCGCACCAATGTGTGCGTACGCCCTTTTTCAAAAATTCACAGGGTGTGCGTGCGCACAAGGCTGTGCGTACGTACAAGTCAAAATATAACCTCTGTGCAGAGCACATGCACAGTAGTGGGCGTGCGCACACAAACTAAAAATAACAAATTTTGCAACATCATAGACACTAACTTCCAATGATCATATCTTTTGCTAAAAAATTCTGATTTCTACAAAAATCCATACCGTTTTAAAGCTCTTTGAATTATATTTAATTTGATATAAAATTTAATCAATTTCAAAGACCGTAGCTCAAGATATGATTCGTCAAAATTAGTCTAAAATATATTTTTACCAAAAACACTAAAAACTCAATTTTGACAAAACTCTCAATTCAAACCACCTATTCCATATCCAAAACAGTTCTAATGCACCTAATTTATATACATACACCTTCTCATCAATTCACAACTTAGCAATCTATATCATCATCTATTTCATACACCAAATCCCACTTATAAAACTTCAAAGCTCAATAATTTAATATCATAAACCATCATTTTACCTTCCTCACATTTATCAACATCCACAAGCCTCATAATTCATTATCAATCCTCATAATCTTCATTATCCACCCCATATAATAAATCAACATCATCATCCATTAAATTCATCACAATCATCACAATCATCATACATCAACAATCATCAACAACCAATTCAATCTTATCATAAGGTCTACTAGCCTAAGTGTCTAGAAATATTATATATTATATAGAGAAAACCGAAATCATACCTTGACCGATTCCCAATATATGCTATACACCAAAATTTGTGCTCAAAAAGCTTTCAACTACCAACAAATCACCAATTCCAATCCAAATGCCAACAATTACAAGAACTCAAACTAAAATCATACCAAATGCCATTAATCAACCTAGGGTTACCAAAATCACAAATTCACAAAGGTAAAGAGTTTTCTTACCTTCTTCGATGGTGTTTGGGGCACAAACCACTAATAGCCCAACCTTAGAGACCACCTAATCAATCAAAACATAAAAATTCACTCAAAACTAATACCCACATTTTCGAATTTCTTAGGACTGAAGAAAGGAGAGAAAATTTCAAAATCTTACCTACAAATGTTAGATGAGGGTAACGGGCTCGGCAAGAATTTCGCATAGCCGCTGACAGAACACGAATCGGAGCAGCGTAGCTCAAGTTATGGCCACCGAAAGTTGTATGTGAATAGTAACACTCTCTCTTCTCCTCTCTTCTCTTGCAGCTGCTAGGTTTAGTGTGTGGGTGAGTTATGAGCTGAATTGGCTCATTTTAAGTGTATTTATATATTGGGCTTGGGTCCAATTTGGGCCCGGTCTAACCTGTTAGCGTTTTTGGCCCATTTGACCTAACTTTGAGCCAAACCTTTAGAATTAGTGCCCGATTTTTAACTTTAATTTGTTTTCTAAGTTTTTTTACATTTTTTATTATTCTTGTACAGTACCAGATAGATTTAAGCCGGTGCTGCCGATTAATTTACCGGTACGCGTTTTTACGCAATTTTTCGAAGAAAATTATATTTTCCAACTCAGAAAAATCTATTGAGTCCAAATATCATATTTAAACTTTTTAATTAATATTCTAAATTTTTAGAACCTATTTTAGACAATTAATTTATTATTATTTTACGTTAATTAATCGTTAATTATTTCCGATTCTTACATAGTGAAAGGAGCTAGCGGGTGGGGTTGAGAGAAGAGGATAGAGTGATACTAAGAATGTAGAAGTTAAGGGAGAAGTTACTGAATTTGAATTTCTTTTGGAGTTTGTGTCAGAATTACTGTTAGATTATTCAAATAGTAATGAAAAAAATCATTTAGCAAAATGGTACATTTCAGTAACAAATATTATTGTCAGATTATTAATATTCACGCCAATTTTATTTTCATTTCGCGTCTAAATTTTGTCTCAAATTTTTCATCGAAAACTTTAATTCAATATTATTATTATTATTATTATTATTATTATTATTATTATTATCAAAATTTCATATTTTTTTATTACTATAATGAACGTCGAATAAATTTATGAAAATTATGATAGTGATAAAGGTATTTCTAATAGTGAAAACCAATTATACTTGTCACTACAGAAAAGAAAAAAAGAATTAAAATGGCACTAATTTTACGACAGTTGTATAAAATTGCCTGTTTTTAACTAATTTTGGCGGTTTTAGTCTTTGCCAGAATTCTCATGGTTTTTATGGTAGTTTTTGTTGATTCTGACAGTTTAAACCGTCACTATCATTTTTTCTTTCTCTTTTAATTCAAGTGATTAATGTTGCTGCATATGAGAAAGTGTGTGTAATGTGAATGACAAACCCTAATCTCTTACCACCATTCATCTCAACCATTGTCATTCATCTCGTGCCACTGCCATTCATCCCTTTGTTGTCACTCATCCTCTCGTCGCTGCTCATCTCCTCGCCGCTACAAGAAACACTGTTGTTTTTGCCTTCAGCGAGCTTCTACGATCTGATTCTCGATCTGGGTTCGATATAAAGATTTGTTGCCGCCACTTAATTCAGCGCCATCATTCATCTCCTTACCATGCTGCTGCCTTCAATGAGCTTCTATGATCTTGTTCTGGCTTCAATTTGAAGGTTAGCTATTGCCTCTCATTTCCGTGTTGCTTCGTTTATCACCTCGCCGCCACAAGCAACATTATTGTTGCCTTTAGCGAGCTTTTGCAATTTGGTTCCACTTTCTCTTTACTTTTACGATTACATCCTCGCTCTCACCATCGAGAACTTCCTCGAGCTCCGCCTTTAGACTCTCCTATTCAAGTCCAGCATGGCCAAGTCAATTCACCATGCTAGGGTCCTCATCCGCCAGTGCCACATTAGATCTTCTTTTCTTTCTTTCACTTTTTTTCTCGAAATTTAGGGTTTTTAAATTCTTAATTTTCTATCAATGGTTGTTTGCTTTTGCTTATTGTCAAATTAAAAATCTAACTTCCTTAGTTTTTAGGCTTTTGATATAATTTTCTTACGTCAGATTAATCTCTTAGTATAATTATTTTTAGATATATAATGTCAATATTACTAAAGGTATAAAATAATCACAATTATATAAAGTGGTTTAGTTTAGTCAAAGTAGATAAAAAAAACCTTCGCTAAAAAATCTAACTGGAATGCTTTATTAGCTTAAAAACATTTTGAAAGTATTATTAAATTTTGTGATTATAGAAGATTTGTTCAATTTAAAATTAGGCAGATAATTCCTTTTAAGCATTTTTGTTTGCTGAAGTAGGAGATCTTATTTTATATTTTGATCTTTGATTTGGTAAGTGAAAATTGAAACACTTGCCTGATTTGCTTTCTATATGCATGTGCTAATATAATTGCAAGAATGTAATCGGATCTTATGGAAAATCAATTCTATATAGTTTTAGGTGCACTTTGTCATGTCAATTTTTTGTTCCTCACTCCAATCTTTCTTTTGTCTTAATTATTTGCTTCTAGAGTGTTTATTTTGATTTTGATTTTGAATATTTTTGCATATAAGTTTGTTTCCTATTCATTTAGCATGTCTATACACTTCATAATATAAATGCCTGATGATCGAGAGTTTGATTTTGCTTTATTGATTCAAAATTTGGTATTTGACCTTGCCTTAAATAATCGAGTCCACCAACATGTGCCATATTATTGCAAGTGAACTAGATTCCTTGTCTCATAAGTAATTTGAATTCATATTAACATCTGTGTAAATTGAATTCTCAAAAAAATAAAAAAATAAAAAATTTAGTTGTCATTGTTATATGCCTTTGTAGCTTCAATCCTTTTAATTTTTTTTCCATTGCTTCTAGTTTTTAAATGAAAATCTCTTGGAGCGATCCAACAGGTTTTGAAATTCCTTTCCCTTCTCATTATTTGAATAATCGATGATACCTTTGTGCTTTGGCTTTTGGTAATAAATTTATATCTATCCAGGTTTCATTCTCATTCACCTTGCAAAATTCAGGAAATTAGAGGTATTGCAACCATGGAAGGAATTCAGGGAAAACATTTCTTTCTTGAAGAAAATATAAAAGGATTGTCACTAAAGCTTGATAACACTGGAAGACAATACTAACCGAGTATTCTTGGCTATCCATCTTAAATTTGCTTCAATTCTTCCAAAAAAAGAAAAAAAAAAGTGAATCCATGATTATGGATTTGTTTCCATTCTTACATTATAAATGTTCTGTTTTGCTATTCAGTAGTTCACTTCTGATAATTATTATGTTCTTATTTATATTTGGTGCAGTTCTAATTTGTCTTTAATTATGGGTTCGTGTATTGCTTTGTTTTGCTTCGTTTTGCACTATACTATGCGTTTTAACGCCAAGGTTGTCAAGAATTTTCTATATTCGCTCAACAATGGGAGTATAGCGAAATAGAAATTCAACAGTAAACTATTTTATATTATATTTGACATAATTTTATTTTGTGCATAATGTTTGTGAAGTTTCAAAGTGTCTCAATTTTTTCGTTAATTTGTTTGATTATTTTGAGATTAAAATAAGAGTGTTCGAATGAATTATGTAGGGCGTAGTGGCATTGGAAGGGGAAAAAACCCAGTGTGCTAGCTATATAAACAAAAAGCAAGGGGCATGTAACACTATAAAAATCAAATAAACTATGCTATATATTTATTGATTATGGTTGTACTACTTGAATTTATATGTGCAGAGGTTAGTGATCAAAACAAAGAGTACAAAGTTCATACCCTTTTTTCTAACGCTGCTTGTCTTTTCTATGTGTCATTTCATGGTTTATCTTTGATTTTCTAGTCTGTGATTAATCTTTGTTGTCAAAACTTTGCAATTTTAATTTTAATAATTATAATAATATTTTACTATTTAAGAAGAGAATTCTAATGATTAAACCATTGCTTTGTTCTTTTAGATATTATGAATTTTCTCTCTAAGGACTAATATTAATGAAGAGAAAAAAGTATAGTTGTATTTGAGTATTGCAATTTAACTCATGCAGTTGTGCATACTAATATTCATAGATCAAGATTATCAGCTGTTGTTACTAATTAACAATAGGCATCTTAAGGTGTCATTTTTTTTCCATATCATTTGACCTTAGTGTTCTTATATATTATTTATATAAGAATATTAATTCCATTTTAAATTTATTTTGCAGAATCTTTGTAAGAAGAATTAAAAAATTTGGTAAAAACAAACAATTTCTCATATCATCGGTGTTAAGTCAATAATAATTAAAAAAAAAACTGAAATGACTTTTTTAATATAATGAGTTGTTATAGTACCGTTATTCTTGTTTGAAGAAAAAAACACTTATTCTATGACTTATGCATGCACGCTTAAAATAACAAATAAGAATCTAATTTTTTACTGGTTAATCCTTTAACTTTCTTCCTTTGTAGTAGGAATTGGATTAGAGAGCAGGATTTCATCACTAAAAAAAGTTGGAAAGTAGGTTTTTTAGAACGAATAATAAAGAGGGTAAAAAACCATAATAAGCCAACTGGCTCAAAAAATGACGTAAATACGCCAAAGCAAAAATCGTTACAGCAATAAGCCAGATGCTATTTTTATGTAATTCGAACCAGGGTGGTTCGAACTATAAAGTTGAATAAATCGAACCAGGGTGGTTCGAATTAGGAAAGTGGAGATTTCAATGTAATTCGAACCAAGGTGGTTCGAACTCCAATCCCATGTAATTCGAACTAGGCTAGTTCGAACTATGGCCAATTCTGCAACACATGTAATTCGAACCAAGCTGGTTCGAATTACCCTTGGAGCGCTCTTTAATAAATCGAACCAAGGTGGATCGAATTATGGGTGATTCGGCTATATAAGGAGTTCGAGTCACCCTCATTCGAACTATTATTCCTCCCCCCTACCCCACAAAATCTCAGAGAAAACGACCCAGATTCTCTCCGACGAAGACCTGAACGGAATACTCTGCTCATGGGGGACGATCCGGCACGGTTATATCGCTTGGACGGAGTCGCTCATATAGCCGGGGTCATCAACGAGGAGGTTAGTATGGAAATAATTTTTATTCTAGCGGTATTTGTGGCTTAGTGGTTTTGCATGTGGGTTAGATGGTGGTTTATGTTAGTGGTTAATGTTAGTTGTTTATGTTAGTGGTTTATGTTGGTGGTTTATGTTTATGTTAGTGGTTTATGTTAGTGGTTTATGTAGGTGGTTTATGTTTATGTTAGTGGTTTATATTAGTGGTTTATGTAGGTGGTTTATGTTTATGTTAGTGGTTTATGTTAGTGGTTTATGTAGGTGGTTTATGTTAGTGGTTTATGTTAGTGGTTTATGTAAGCGGTTTAAGTTATTGGTTTATGCTAGTGGTTTAAGTTAGTGGTATATGCTGGTGGTTTATGTTAGTGGTTTATGTTAGTGGTATAAGTTAGCGGTTTATGCTAGTGGTTTTTGTTGGTGGTTTATGTAGATGGTTTATGTTAGTGGTTTAAGTTAGTGGTTTAAGTTAGTGGTTTATGCTAGTGGTTTACGTTAGTGGTTTATGTTGGTGGTTTGTGTTAGCGGTTTTTGCGAGTGGTTTATGCAAACGGTTTATGTTAGTGGTTTAAGTTAGTGGTTTACGTTAGTGGTTTTATGTTGGTGATTTGTTTTCCAGTTGCTTATCTTTCATGTAATGTTATGCGGTCTTATTTAGCAGAACGGTATGTTGATGATTTATCGTGCTGCTTATGGTTGTGGTTGGATTTTAAGCCGGTTCTAACTGAGCGTTTCATTTTGTGAGCAGCCCCAGCGATGCATTAGGAGCATGCGGCGGCAGCAGGGCATGCGACTTGATGACAGATACGTTCCGTACTTGCAGATGGCAGGTCTATACCATCTTGCAAGGCTGAACGACCGATGGTTCCGGCTGACGCTGTACTTGGATCAGGCCCTCTTGGAGATTACTTCGTTGGTGTGCCAGCCGATGACCAGCCTGAGCAGGGGGGGACACCTTGGCGCATCTCCGGATCACAGTGGTCAGACTTCATTGGGTCAGACACGCTTGTTGGGGACTTTGGGAGTCCACGCTTCCTTGAGGAGATCACCGCCATCATGCAGGGGGACGCGACTCCGCGCAGTGGTGGTCAGACCTCAGGCACACAGGCCCCGTTAGATGTTGATCTGAATGAGCCTCCATCCTCATCCGCTGGTCACCAGTTCTGTCTCGGAGGTACTCCTCCATCCGCCTTCACCGCTGCATCAGATTCTGTCGCAGGGATTTCGGCGACACCCCTGCATGTTGCGCCACCAGCACAGCCTGCCCCACCGGATGACGGGGATGACATCGAGGATGAGGAGCCGTTGATCCACCGAGGTCAGAGGGCACGGGTACCCCGTCGCTGTGGCACTGGGTCGCATCTGTTTAGATGATTCATGTTTCATGTATTTTTTTCTTTAAAGTTCAATCATGTATGATAGTGGTTTGTACTTTTTTTTCGATAGTTTGGACAGTTTCTAATATTTAATTTTTATTACTGAATAATATTTTATTTTAATTATTGTCTTTAAATAATACTTCTCCGCTAGGTTAACCCCAAAGAAGAGCATTTCAAACAAAAAGGCATGTTAGAATGTTGGAGAGGAGACACCACTACTACTAGGCTACTAAAGTACTACTACTACTCTTGAGTCTTTTCCGTCATCATATTTGAAACTCGGTGACAGTGTTATGTCTTGTCACCCATTTTTTCACTCCACCAATTTTGTTCATTTACTTTATTATGTTATAGTCTGTTCACCTGTGTTTTTTTTTTATTTCTCTTGTGGGACATTCACTTCGTATGATCATCTTGAAACAGTTTAGTGTTTATTTTTTTCTTATTAAATTGTGCATCCACGGAAAGTGTTGCATTATTCATAAACAATCAAACCGGTCTGGTTCGAACTATGATTGGTGACATAGGCCGGGTTGGCGACATAGGCCGCACCTCTTTGGCCGATTCGGATCTGCCTCGTCCATAGATACACAGCTCAGTCAGTCTCACAATAATTCAAACCGGTCTGGTTGGAACTATTTTTTATGTAATTCGAACCAGCCCGGTTCGATTTACAAGGAAACCCTCTCTCTCTATAATTCGAACCACCTTGGTTCGAATTACGTTCATTCTTAATTCGAACCAGGCTGGTTCGAATTATTAACAAAAAAAATCACCTAATTCGAACTAACCAGGTTCGATTTACTACCATTTAGAGTTCGAACCAACCTGGTTCGAATTATATAAAAATACAGTCTGGCTTATTGCTGAAACGATTTTTGCTTTGGCGTATTTACGTTATTTTTTTACCCATTTGGCTTAATATGGTTTTTTACCTTAATAAAGAAGCATAATCTTGCATGATATTTATATATTAAGGACCATATGTTAATATATATTATTGAAAAATTATGTTATCTATGATATTTTATTTTTGGGTTATGACTTTTAATTTTTGATAAGTATGTATGATTTATAAAAACTATATAAAATATAAAAATTATTTGATTTAACCGTCATTTTAAACGAGCAAAATTATTTTAATCCAACAAAAAATAGCATAAAATTATTATTTTAATTAGATAAAAACGACGATTAAAACTGTCATTTGAACGGCATAAAACTGCCATTTTAAGTGAACAAAATTGCCATTTTAACGGGTAAAAAATAACAATTTTAACCGCTACTTTAAACAAAAAATTACTATTTTATTTGCTATTTTAACCAGTTAAAACAACAATTTTAAACCATTGTTTTAAACAATTAAAAACTACCATTTTATCTTGTTAAAATGGTGGTTCCGACTACCGTTTTAATCGCATAAAAATTGTCATTTTAACCATAAAAATTGTGGTAATTTTTCACAAATCGTTGTAATAACAAAATGGCACCTAAAATTATGGCGATTTTTTTACTATCATTTAAAATAATAATAGCCGTTCAAACCTCCATAATAACCCTAAAAAATTGTCATTTTAATTAAAAATTTTTGTAGTATGTTGAGTCAAGAATTAATTTGATATTTTGTGATGACAAATATAATTAATAATATTGTAATATACTTATTTTTTTATGAATATTGTAGATATTAATAAATTGACAATTAAATATCACAAATCAAGCAATCTATGATTCAAACAAAAATAACATATGATTTCTTGAATTCATATATGGAGAGAAAGCTGTTGTACATTAGATGAAATCAAAGAAGAAAGGATATTCTCTTCAATGCCAATGGCTACAACCATTAATTTGCAAACAGTTAATTTGATCAAAATATGAATGATTCTAACATTGAAGAAATTGCAATCAAGCTCTATAAAAGAAAATTTCATCTAAGAAAGAAGTAATCATTTTCATGCATATTTTCAGATCATACAAATAGTCCTTAGTTTTTTATTTTTGAGTATGTTCATACTTTTTTATTGTCTAAATTTAAATTTATATTGAGAGGTATAAAAGACAAAGACTATATATACAAAAGTATTTTAACTTTTGTTTGAGTATTTTGATTTCGAAAATATGCTCAGTTAGAGTGCAGTTAATTTTCGTTAACTAAGTTAGATTAGTATCTAAATAATTTACTAAACTTGAAATAATTTAAGTTATTTACAAAAATGTGAATCTCTTAAAATTAGTAATTATAATCTATTTTAATTATAGTAAATATTCTATTATTATTATTATAATAAATATTAGAAGTAGGTCATATTATACTTTATAGCCAAACGAGACGTCACTCTTTTTTTTTTCTGTTTTTTACACTTTTCATTCTACATATTCAGGTGACAAAATCACAAATAATTTTTAAAAGTAATTGTTCGATTCGCCTTCCTTTTTCAACTCACTTAAAACCTTCAATGATACATATGTATATAAGCTTTAACGGTTCACTTTTTGGTATATCTCTATTCTGAATTAAAATACTTTGCAACCGATACTTCCTTTCAATTTTTTACTTCAAGTAAAATTCAACCGATTCGAAGAGACACTAATGACATTCTTTTTGTACTTGTATTTGATAAGCCTATATTGTGTTCAATTAAATAATAAGCGTAGTTAATGTAATTTTAATTTGGTGTATATAAATATATAGTTTCTGTTTTGCACCTGCGAAATTTGAGATAATTAGACTCAGCGCCGGCCATGTATATATATTATTATTAGAAGGTATTAGATGTAAAAGGGCCGGGGCACTATTGTAGTAGGACGGTGGTTTACTTAGCTTCTTTTCTTTTGGAGTGACCTTATTAATTATGTTTTGATTAGAATGTTTGGTTTATAAATTTAAAGGTTTAGTGTAACCTTTTAATTAAAAATATGTTCCAACAATTTTGGACTGCAAAAGTTAAACTAAAGGTGTATGCGAGAAATGAGGAAAATATATGTGGACTCCTTACACTATAAGAAATCACACACTCTTGAATAGTCTAATTTAAAATGTTGTTGGACATTTTTGAAGAGTTTTGAAAAATAACTTTTTTTTATTGTTAATAGTTGGCCTAACAATTTTTGGTTAAAAATCTCACTTATAACTTATTTAACATAGTTTTGAACTCATCTTTTAATAAATAAAATGTAAATCAACATAATATATTTTACACCCAATATATATAATATTATAAATATTTTATTACTTTTAATCGTTAGACACTTTAGTCACCAAAAATAATTTTTAAACACTTCACTCATTCTAAAACATTCTATTTTTTTTTAGACGTGTTTTATGTCTTCCGAGTTGAGGGATTATTTGAATAAAATTATAAAAAAAAGTAGATTAAAAATGCAAAGTTAGCTCTTTTTGTTATATATGATGTTAGGATTAGCTCTTTTTGTTATACAATTCTGATGTCATAAGTAATTTTGATGTTGATCGTTAAATCTGTTGCTAAAATTGGTAGCTAATTTAAAATTTAGTGACAGGTTTAATTACTAAATTGAATGATTTTAGTGTTGGCCACTAAATCAATAGCTAAATGAAAAATTATGCACTATTATGTGCACTGTTTATCTATCACTTATGAGAGTAACAAAATTAAATAATGATCATGATTAGAATTAAAAAAAAAAAACACCTAACTCCTAGTTGATCAACTCCATCATCCGATCCCCAATTTAAGTTGGGACAAAAGAAATTTGGTGAAAGCAATGCTTTCTGAAATGATATTCTAATACAAAAGTAAACCTAGGTATTTGCAAATATTTTAATTTATGAACCCCATTTGATTATTTTATAATAATACGAGCTACCTACAAAAATAGAGTCAAACACTTAATTGAGGTGTGGTCTCCACTCTTGTCATATGTTACATATATCGTACAAAAGCTTAAACTTATGAAGAGGGTTTCTAAATTAATAAAAAATAAGGTGAGTGGATTCGAGAAAAACGTGATTTAATTATTTGTTTTGAACCTCATTTTTTGATTTGATAGACAATTTTGCAGACATGATCTCTAGTTAATCACGCTGATGACATGTGTAAGAACATAGGACATTCACATTTGACATCTCATGAGTTGTGTTCTTTGCTCTTGGTGATGGAAATAGAATAATAATTTATAAATAAATAACAATTATACTAAAGCATTATGCGAAAAACCATAGCTTTGCTTTGAGCCAACAGGTGATAATGGCAAGTATGCAAATGATTCCTTTGCATAGATGTAACGGCAAAAAGACAGAAGACAAAACTTGACATGTTTTTTCCCTTTTTAGTTGATGATAATATGATAAGAATGTTAGGTAAAACAATTAATTAATTTTGACACCAATATCAGATAATTATATATTATAAATCTTATATAACAAGTACAAAAACAGTTATTTTTCTTATTTTCAATTAACTTATTTTATATAATAATCAAAATTGGTAATTTATAGAATAATTTTTTTTTATTTTTCTACTAGTTTTTTAAATATAAAAACTCACATGCAGTTTTTTTCATACAAAGTTTATAATTTAAAAATATTAGATGATTATTTGACATATTTTACTAAATTATTATCTAACAATTTTCAACTATTATCAGATAAAAGATAATTACATAATTGTCTTTACATGAAGACAACTGCATATAAATTTTTAACTTTTTAAAATTTTAACTTTTTAAAAGGCAAAATATTAATAAACATTTAAAAATGATAATTTTTTCTCACACATTAGAACTATTAGACTTGGACACATTAATCTCTAAATTTGATAAGTTACCGCCGTTAAGTCAACGATGTGGCTGTTATATGACTCAAGAGTCTAACATAAAAATATATTTGCATTAAGGGACAAATCAACCCCTTTATTTGTGGAATGAAAAAAAAAAGTAAATTATGTTGTTCATTGTTTTAACCAATTTCACATAAATCATCACATCATTATCATCATCTTTACAACTTTTGAACCCTAGCCATGGCTCCTGAAGACTGAGCTTCGTCGGTAGACACGAGGGAATTAGAGTGTGATGACGAATTCTATTGGCAGTGTGAGTAAACGGTGGAAGAATATTTTCATATGAATATTTAATGGTCACATAATCGTATTCAATAATAGCAGAAAATAGCTAAATGCACAGCAGCACAACAACAATTATGCAGAAAGAATATATCATGAATCAAGAATGTATAGTGTTGTTGAGATTGAAAACTTATATTTAATTAAATGATGATCAAATATTATTAAAATATAAATTAAAAAATTATTAAAATTAAGTGTCTTATTTAATGTTTTTAATGGTTTGTTTGATATGTTTTTTTTTTGTCTTGGTTGATATGTTTATTAGTGTGTAAGAGGAAGAAATTAATTTTCAATTGGGCTAAAAAGATAGAGCAGTCCACTTTGGTCAAAATAATTATTTTAGTTTTGTGCAAAATTAATTCAAACATAAAATGGCTGAAATTTGAAATAAAGATAAGCTCAAATCATAAGCCCATATTGATAAAACAAATAAAGAAGGAAATGGCCCAAGAATGCCACACGTTGATCATAAAAATAAAATGGTCCAATTTTGTTGAAGCATGTTTTGGTTACCAATTCACTTTGGTGGAATCCAAATTTTAATTAAATTGATTGCATGCTTTCCATGATTACCATTCCCATCTCCAATGGGTTATAGAATTCAAAATTTAATTAACCTGTATTTATTGCATGCCTTGGAAATAGGAAAGAGAAAGTTTAATTGATTTGATGGCATTTAATTTCTACACATTACTAGGCATGGGTAATATAAACATAATTCATTTTTATTTTTCTCCTTAATTCCATTGCAAGTTTTTCTCTGTTCTTTCTCCTCTCTCTTTCGGTCATGTCTAGCAGGAAAAGAGGGATGAAGCAAGCTATCAGTAAAAATCACAGAGAAGCTAGAATCAAGGAAAGGGCTAAGGTGATGATGTCTTTAGCAAAAAGAAGATCCACAGTATGGTGTGACTGAGATCTTTGCCACTTATGGTAAGATATGGTAAAGAAGTCTTAAGATCACCATGCCTAGAAATGGTGAAAGATCCAACTTAGTCAGAGAAGAAGATTCCTAGGGTATGGCTCATCTCTACTTTTTGTTCATCTATCACAAGAGGTAGCTATTGTAGCTACGTGGGGAAGAAGCAGAAGATAGAGCAGAAGGAGCTGTCAAAGATCAAGGATTCATCAAGGGCCAGAAATCTATCTTGGGGACCAAGTCAAGATGGAAGGCTCAAATTGATTAAGCTTGATGAGAAGGGATGACAGAGAGGTAATTGTATGTTGGTTTTAGCGTTTGGTTCCTTCTCTTCTCTTTCTGTTCGAACCGATTTTGTTAATCAAGAAGAAGAAGTTGGCACCGTTTCAACCTTGGAGGCTTCCCCTTCTATGATAAGGGTGAACAGCCAAGGCTTGAGAAAAGGAGAAAAGAGTGAAAGCATAAAGTTCTTATAACTACCCAAGCTAACAGAAGTTCTTCTCCTTCAATGTGTTTCATGTTGTATTTTTCTGTTTAGTTTTGTCTGTCTTGAGTCTCAAGAAAAAAGACAAACAGTGAGGTTTGTATGAAAAAGCCATAGAGCAGAAAAAGGCAGAGTATACAAAATTAAAAGAAAAAGTCATAGATGTCCTAAGAGGTACTTTGTACATCTGTGTTGTGTTTTATGATTCTCTAGGAATCTCCTTGCAAGTTGGGTTAGCACTTAGTTGTTGAAAGCTTGGTAAGTGACCAAGTCAAGTTCAGGATTGGGATAGATTCTGGACTTGTCCCAGATAGGAAGGGTAGTTCCTAGGGAGAATTGGTGTCTGTAATCTGTTTGATTATAGTGAAATTCCATCATTGTTGTGATGGAGACTGGATGTAGGCTGCACTGCACTTAGCAGCTGAAGCAGGATACTTTTGGGTGTGATTCTCTCTTTCTATTCTACTCAATTTCTGATTCTATTCGTAGGAGACAAAATTGAAAACTCACTGGTTACGAGACAAAAAGAAAAAGTCTCTTGACTAGTGACGAGACAAAAAGTTGAAATATCTCCTAAAGTAATTTAACAGGGTAGCAAGAGTTAATCAGCGAAAAGGGGCTAAGATTCAACCCTCCTTCTCTTAGCCACTGATAACCATCAATTGGTATCAGAGCTTGGTCTCAAAGAGATCAAGCTTTGCAGCTTGGAGAAAAGATCTTGATGGCAGAGAACAGTGGCTCAAACCTGGTGTCCTATACTTTGACAGAAGGTAAGTTAAGCAACAGACATCCTCTCTTCAATGGCAAAAACTACACGTATTGGAAGGAAAGAATGAAGATTTTTGTCCAATCAGTAGATTACAGACTTTGGAAGATAATTCTAGAAGGTCCTCAATTCCCAACCACTACAGGAGCAGATGGTGTGGTATCTCTTAAGGGTGAAGCCAGTTGGACTGACGAAGACAGAAAAAAGGTGGAGCTCAACGCTAAAGCTATCAACTTGCTAAAATGTGCTATCAGCTTCGAGAAATACCGACGGGTATCAAGATGCACAATGGCAAAGAAAATTTGGGACAAATTGCAAATCACTCATGAAGGCACAACTCTAGTAAAAAAGACCAGGATTGACATCCTAAACAGAGAGTATGAGATGTTCTCTATGAAGGAAGGGGAATCGATTGATGAACTGTTTGAACGATTCAACATCATCGTCAGTGGCTTGGATGCTATGGGAATTACATATCCTGAATATGTGCTTGTGAGGAGAATTTTGAGAAGTATCACAAAAGAGTGGGAAACTAAGGCTATAGTGATATTTGAGAGTAGTGGTCTTGATTCTATGACTTATGATAACTTGAGAGAAAATTTACATGCATTTGAAAACACATATTTAAAAAAGACACAAAAAGAAAAGGATTAGCTCTCAAATATGTTACTAACCCTTTGGATGATGAATCCAGTGATAACTCTTCTGAAAATGAATTTGTTTTGTTTGCAAAAAAATTCATAAAAATGGTGAAACTGAAGGAAAAAAGCAAAGGAAGCAGCTCAAGGAAACAAAAGAAAGATTTCAGCAAAGTGATCTGCTACAACTGCAAAGAGACTGGGCATTTCAAATCCGATTGCCCTAAGTTGAAGAAGGAGGAGAAGCCAAAGAAGGGAAAGAAGAAAGGACTGATGGCTTCTTGGGAAGACTTGGAGAACGACTCAAAAGAAGATGAAGAATCAGAAACCAAGTCTCAAACATGTCTCATGGCAGATCATGTTGAATAGGTAGTATTTCATAACCCTGACACTGAAGATCTTCATCTCATGATCGATCATCTTTCTGAAAAAATTAGATGCTTCTTGCTTGAAAACCAAGATCTTGAGTCACAAATTACTATTCTTAAAGCTAAAAATAGTTTTCTAAAAGAAAAATTGAGAGAAGCTGAAACCGCTGTTGATCTTGTTGAAGAAAACAAGCTGTTGAAAGCTGAAATAAAAGGGTGTGAAAAACAACATTCTATGGTTGCATATCTAAACTATTTTGAAGAAAATGAGAAGCTACTCAAAGAGGTAAAAGGACTCAAAGAGGACTTAGCCACTTTTGCACAAAGTTCAAAAAATTTAAATCAAATTTTGGCTAGTCAAAAACCTCTTTATGATAAAGCTGGGTTGGGGTTTTATAAAACTGCAAATTTTGAGAAACCTTCTTTCACAAATATGGCTTCATATTCCAATGATGTAAGGTTTCAAAACCCAACAAGTTTTAGGAAAACAACAAATCATAGATTTTGTAGATCATGCAACCGGAATGGTCATTTTTCCATTCAATATTTCTTTAGTGAAAAAATGATTAGTGATAAGGTTTGTAAAATTGTTTGTGATTACAATGGATTGGGACAAAAAAGATGGTTTGACGTTAAAAGATCCAAAAAGATTTGGATACCTAAGGTCACTTGAGCTTATTTTGGAGGTGTGCCTAGCATCCAAGCAAAAGGGCAATATGTGGTATATGGACAATGGATGTTCTAGGCATATAACCAGAAAGGAAACCTTCTTCATTAAGCTTGATGAGTATCATGGAGGGTTTGTCACTTTCGGTGACAATGGAAAAGGAAAATTGTAGCCATTGGAGAAGTTGGTAAAAGTTTCTCTTCTTTCATAAATGATGTTTTACTTGTTGATTAGCTGAAACATAATTTACTAAGCATTAGCCAATTATGTGATCTTGGATATGAAGTTATTTTTAGAAAATTGGTTTGTTTAGTTATTTGTGAAAAAGCTAGGAAAATTTTGTTTGAAGCAAAAAGGTGCAATAATGTTTATGAATTGACTCTTGAAGATTTAAAAGATAAAAAACTGACATGCTTTACATCACTTGAATCTGAAAAATGGCTTTGGCATAAGAAATTGGGTCATGCAAGCATGTACCAAATTTCTAAGCTTGTTAAGAAAAACTTGATAAGAGGAATTCCAAACATCAAATTTGATAAGGATATTACTTGTGATGCTTGTCAATTAGGCAAACAAGTAAAATCCTCTTTTAAACCAAAAGATGGAATTTCCACCAAGAGGCCATTAGAAATGTTACATATTGATCATTTTGGTCCAACTAGAACTCAAAGTTTAGGTGGTGAACATTATGGTTTGGTAGTGGTTGATGATTACTCTAGATTCAGTTGGGTACTCTTCCTAGCTCATAAAAATGATGCTTTTCATGCTTTCTCAACTCTTTGAAAAGAATTCAAAATGAAAAAGATTTGAAAATTGCCCACTTAAGAAGTGATCATGGAAAAGAATTTGAAAATCAAGATTTTGAAAAATTCTGTGATGATTTTGGAATTGCTCATAATTTTTCATGTCATAGAACTTCCCAACAAAATAGAGTAATTGAAAGAAGGAATAGAAGCCTTCAAGAAATGACTATGGCTATGCTTTGTGAAAATGATGTTCCAAAATTTTTGTGGGCTGAAGCTGTAAATATAGCTTGTTATATTTTGAATAGGACTATCATTCAAAAAGGGTTAAAGAAAACTCTTTATGAGCTATGGAAAGGAACCCCACCTAATCTTAAGTATTTCCACATTTTTGGATGCAAATGCTTTGTACTTAACAATAAAGATAATCTTGAAAAATTTGATCCAAAATCCTATGAAGGAATGTTTGTGGGATACTCCACCACTAGCAAAGCATATAGAATTTACCTCAAGGAACATAGAACCATAGAGGAATCCATACATGTGTCCTTTTGTGATACTAATTCAATTCCAAGTGCCCTTTTAGATGGTGATACAGGAAGTGAAGCTGATGTGAACCTCCAACCAAGTCAAGAAATTCCCAATGCTATCCCAAGTGAAGAACCTGTCCGTCCAGATTTATCTCATCAGGATGGAGGAGACATTTCAGTTTTGTCTCCTGAACCAGTCAGAGAATCCAGAACAGAACTATCAACTGAAGCTCATCAAGGCAAAACCTTATCCAGAAAGCCAAGAGAATAGAAGTCTATGAAGGGTTAGTCTCATGATTTTATCATTGGTGACCCTTCCTAAGGCGTAACTACAAGATCCTTAAGTAAGAAGCAAGTTTATCAAAGCAATGTTGCTCTCTTATCCCAATTGGAGCCTCACAATGTCAAGCAAGCTCTTAGTGATCCATCATGGATCAAAGCCATGGAAGAGGAGCTTGCTCAATTTGAAAAGAATGAGGTTTGGACACTAGTACCTAATCTAAATGGTAAGAAGGTAACGGGTACTAAGTAGATTTTTAAAAATAAATTTGGTGAGGATGGTAATGTTGTTCGTAACAAGGCTAGACTAGTGGTCCAAGGTTACGATCAAGAAGAGGGTATTGATTTTGATGAGTCTTTTGACCCGGTAGCAAGAATGGAAGCAATTAGATTACTTCTTGCCTATGATGCTCATAAGGTTTTAGAATGTTCCAAATGGATGTTAAATGTGCTTTCCTTAATGGCTTTATAGATAGAGAAGTATTTGTGGCACAACCCCCCGGTTTTGAAAATAAAGAATTTCCAAATCATGTTTTCAAACTCTCAAAGGCTCTCTATGGCCTTAGGCAAGCTCCAAGAGCTTGGTATGAAAGGCTTAGTGTATTCTTGTTAGAAAATAGGTTTCAAAGGGGTACCACCGATACTACTTTGTTTATCAAAGAATCTAATGATGATATTCTTCTTGTTCAAGTTTATGTGGATAATATAATGTTTGGATCGGCCAAAGAAATCCCTGTGTGAAGAGTTTGGAAAACTCATGACTAGTGAGTTTAAAATAAGTTTAATCGGAGAACTAACATTCTTTCTTGGTCTCCAAATTAAACAAACTCCTAGTGGCATTTTTATTCACCAAGAAAAATATGCTAAGGAATTAATCAAGAAATTTGGCCTAGAAAATTCCAAACCTATGGGAACACTAATGCATCCAAATACTAAACTTGAAAAAAATAAAAATGGCAAGGATGTGGATGAAACATGGTATAGAGGAATGATAGGTTCACTCATGTATCTTACCTCTTTTAGACCGAATATTATTCAAAGTGTGGGTGTATGTTCAAGGTTTCAATCTCACCCAAAAGAATCCCATCTTTCGGCCGTCAAAAGAATCATTAGATACATTAAGGGAACTTGTGATTTTGGTTTATGGTATCCTAAATCTGATGACTTTTGTGTAGTAGAGTTTTGTGATGCAGATTATGCAGGAAATCAGATGGATAGAAGGAGAACATCCGGAATGTGTTGCTTCCTTGGAAGCTCACTAAATATGTGGTCAAGCAAGAAACAAGTCACAGTTGCTCTATCGACGGCTGAAGCTGAATATATATCTGCCTCTGCTTGTTTTTCTCAATTAATTTAGTTAAAACTCAGTTAGAAGATTATAAATTGAAAATCAATAGCATACCTTTATTTTGTGATAATATGAGTGCAATAAACATTTCAAAAAATTATGTTCTGCACTCTAGAACCAAGCACATTGAAGTGAGATATCACTTTATTAGAGAACATGTGCAAAAGGGAACTATTGATATTCAATTTGTAAAATCTGAGGAACAACTTGCTGACATTTTCACTAAACCACTGTGTGAAGATAGGTTTTGTTCATTAAGGACCAGTTTGGGGTTGATAGATTTAAGTTTTGTTGATAAATTGTGATTTTATTAATTCTATTTGTTGTTGTCTCGTAGGCAGCAGGGAGACAAAACTGGTCAAGTGATGAACTCTTTAAAGGAAGACTTGTATAAAGCCCAGAAAATTTGTGGATTAAAAATGAAGAACTATGCCCTATTACCCAGCATGCTATAATCACCTTTTAGACCTATGTAAGACAAACTTTGTTCACATGATATGGGCTCATTATCTTTAAATCATAAAACTTTTTTACTTTTTGAAATGAATTTTTCAACATGCCATCACTTTACTCCATTTCAAGTCATGTCAATTTTAATCTTTTATCATTCCTCATGACTTGTATTTTCAGTTTTCATGTTTTTAAAAATTCAAATTAATGTTTGAAAACCGTTTTCATTAATAATTTTGCTAGGTTTGTCCCGAGTATTAATGACAGTTATTTTACTCCTTAAAAGCAGATCATATCAGAGGGTAGCTGTTTGTGACACCCTTGTTCTTTATACTGTTTTGAATTCCATTCCCATATCTTTAGCTTACTTCATGATTCGTCATATACGGGACTGTGTGAAAAGTGATAAAAGGAGTAACTTGCCATATGGTATATTTTTGACTTATTTGATTGAGCATTTTAATGTTGATTTGAGTAATGAGCCTGTTGAGAATAAAGTGTCTACAATCAAAGGTGTTGGTATATCGCAGCATGCTAAAGGTAAAGATGTTCTCTTAGAGTTTGCTACCATGTCCAAGCAAATAGTAAAATCCAGCAAAGAAGCTAAAAAGCTTGCATTACAAAATGAAAAGGCTTGGCTAAAATCTCATGAAAGGGTAAACTTGCTCTTAAGGCATTTGGATTAAGTTGATGAGGACATGGCTCCTTTCAAGAAAAAAAGATGATGTTTTGGAATCTAATGAAGAAAATTCTGATGCCTAAATTTGCTCCCTGTTGCTGCTGTTGCTGAATGCTCTGTTATTTTGCTCTTTGTGTATTTTACTCAGTGGAACTATTTTCATTTGTCTTGGATGACTATACCAAACTTAACTTTGATGCTGTTCTGTTTTATGCTTGAATTATTATGGATTGCATGGCTTTTCTCTATTTTTTGCAGGATCCCTCCTTGATGACAAAAGGAGAAGAGAAAAAGGGCTGAATTGAAACTATTATGTTTCATTGATTTGTTGCCTTGTTTTGCCCTGTATGTTTCATTGCTCTGTTTCATTGACTTGTTGTTAGGGGTGGAAACAGGTCAGGCCAAGTCAGGCTTTGCTCTTAGCAGACCTAGCCCGTCATACAGTTAATTGGCCTAAGCCTGACCTGCAACCTGTTATAGGCTCTTTATAAAGTATTAGGCCTGGCCTGTTATTCAGCCTGGCCTAGCCTAAAGCCTGTTAAAAGGCCTGATAATTTTTTTTACAAAAATAAAAATATTATTTAAAAAATTATTTTTTAATAAAAATAGTTATATGTAATATGTCATATATTTAATATTTATAAAACATTTTAAACTTTTAACATATTTAAAATATACAAAAATATTTATAATAAAATATAATAAATTTAAAATATCTCATAATTTTATTAATAATAAATAATTATTTATATATTTAATTATATTTTAACAGGTCCAGGCAGGCCTGACAGACCTATAAGGCTAATTAGTAAACATGGGTCTGGCCTATTAACGTATTAAGGCTTTTAAAAGAGCCTGGGCTTGTACATATTTTATAACAGGCCAGGCCAGGCCAGGCCAAACACAGGCCAGGCTGCAGGTCCCTGGCAGGCCGCCTGGCCTTTTTTACTCTGTTTTATGCTCTGATCTGGCTCTGTTTTGAGCACTTTGTGGATTAATTTCGGCTTGAGCTTTGATTGTCATTGATAAATTTATTTGCTCAAATGCATGTGTGCTGACTGGACTATGGAATCTTATTAAGGTGTTCGAAAATCATTTTCTTGGGAAAATATGGCTCGGTCTTAAAAGATCCAAATTCTTGAAATTTTTATCTTTTAGGAATCCTTTGGAGCTTGTACATAGTTTTTTCTTTCTTGAATATTGTGTTAATCAGGCACACATTAAGGGGGAGCATTTTGAACAATTGAAAGGGGGAGGATTCGGCCAAATCATCAAAGGAATTTTCTAATCCAAAGACTTTTCAATTCAGCTTTAATAATGTTTGTCATCAAGGGAAGATTGTTGAGTTTGGAAAACTTATATTTAATTAAATGATGGTAAAAAAATATTAAAATATAAGTTAGGAAATTATTAAAATTAAGTGTCTTATTTAATGCTTCCAACGATTTATTTGAGATGTTTATTAGTTTGCAGGAGGAAGAAATTAATTTCTAATTGAGCCAAAAAGATAGAGCAGCCCACTTTGGTCAAAAGAATTATTTTAGCTTTGTGTAAAATTAATTCAAACATAAAGTGGCTAAAATTTGAAATAAAGATAATCACAAATCATAAGCCAGTATTGATAAAACAAATAAAGAAGAAAATGGCCCAAGGATACCATACGTTGATCACAAAAACAAAGGGGCCCAATTTTGTTGAAGCATGTTTTGGTTACCAATTCACTTTGGTGGAATCCAAATTTTAATTAAATTGATTGTATGATTTCCACGGTTACCATTCCCATCTCCAATGGGTTATGGAATTCAAAATTTAATTAACCTGGATTTATTGCATACCTTGAAAACAAGAAAGAGAAAGTTCAATTGATTTGATGGCATTTAATTTTCACACGTTACTAGGCATGGGTAATATAAACATAACTCATTTTTATTTTATTCCTTAATTCCATTGCAAGTTTTTCTCTATTCTCTCTCCTCTCTTTTTTGGTCATGTCTAGCAGGAAAAGAGGGATGAAGCAAGCTATCAGTAAAAATCACAGAGAAGCTAGAAGCAAGGAAAGGGCTAAGGTGATGATGTCCTTAGCAAAAAGATCCACAGTATGGTGTGGCTGAGATCTTTGTCACTTATGGTAAGATGTGGTAAAGAAGCCTCAAGATCACCATGCCTAGAAATGGTGACAGATCCAACTCGGTCAAAGAAAAAGATCCCTAAGGTATGGCTCGTCTCTACTTTTTGTTCATCTATCACAGGAGGTAGCTACTGTAGCTATGTGGAGAAGAAGCAGAAGATAGAGCAGAAGAAGCTGTCAAGGACCAAGGGTTCATCAAGGGCCAAAAATTCTTCTTGGGAACCAAGTCAAGATGGAAGGCTCAGATTGATGAAGCTTGATGAGAAGGGATAACAGAGAGGTAATTGCATGTTGGTTTTAACGTTCGGTTCCCTCTCTTCTCTCTCTGTTCAAACCGGTTTTGCTATTGAAGAAGAAGAAGAAGTTGGCTCGATTCAACCGTTTCAACTTTGGAGGCTTCGCATTCTATAATAAAGGTGAACATCCAAGGCTTGAGACAAGGTGAAAAGAGTGAAAGCACAAAGTTCTCATAGCTACCCAAGCTAACGAAAGTTATTCTCCTTCAATGTGTTTTATGTTGTATTTTTCTGTTTAGTTTTGTCTGTCTTGAGTCTCATGGAAAAAGGCAAACAGTGAGGTTTGTATAAAAAAGCCATAGAACGAAAAAAAGTCGAGTATACAAAATTAAAAGAAAAATCCATAGATGTCCTAAGAGGTACTTTGTACATCTGTGTTATGTTTCATGATTCTTTGGGAATCTCCTTGCAAGTTAGGTTAGTACTTAGCAGTTGAAAGCTTGGTAGGTGACCAAGTCAAGTTCAGGATTGGGGATAGATTCTAGACTTGTCCCAGATAAGAAGGGTAGTTCCTAGGGAGAATTGGTGTCTGTAATCTGTTTGATTATAGTGAAATTCCATCATTGTTGTGATGGAGACTGGATGTAGGCTGCACTGCACTTAGCAGCTGAACTAGGATACTTCTGGGTGTGATTCTCTCTTTCTATTCTACTCAATTTTTAATTTTGTAGGAGACAAGATTGAAAATATCTCCTCACTGGTTACGAGACAAAAAGCAAAAAATATCTCCGAAAGCAATTTAACAGGGCAGCAAGAGTTACTCAGCAAAAGGGGGCTAAGATTCAACTCCCCCTTCTCTTAGCCACTGATTACCATCAAGTGTGTATTATTAGTGCAAAAAGTGTGAAGATAATGTATGAATATAAAAGTCCCTATTTGAGTGAGGAAACACTCCTCTCTATCACAATTCTTTCATATGCATGATTCTTCTATTCCACTATCCTCCTATTTAACACTCCATGCCTAACCAAATATGTAACAAACTTCTCTTTCATGCACTCACACAATCCCTTACAACACATCCTATCCATATGGTAGTCCTGAGTCCACCCTAGCAGCTTCCTCAATCTCTTGGGGTCTTCTCGCATGTTACTAAACCCTCTTGGTTCTTGGGCTTGGGCTCCTGGCTGAGTGATTGTATCAACCACTCCCCCCTATTACCACAATCTTGTCCTCAAGGTCAACATCAGAAAATAACTGACTCAATTCAGATCAGCTAACGCACGTTGCTTTCTCCATGGGCAGACCCTGCCATTCTACAAGAACTTGCACCTCTTCTTCATTATTTTTCAGTTGCACAATTTTACTGTTAGTGATCGCTGCTGAAATTGGATCAAAGGAAGGAACAAAGGGTATATCCTCAATATGAGTGGTAGTGCTTGGATCCCTATAAAACTGTTTTAGCATAGAGAGGTAAAAAACTGGATGAACGGAACTTCCATCTGGCAGCTCCAACTTGTAGCCTACTGCCCTTTCTCGTTTCAGCACCTTGAATGGCCCAAAAAATCTCTTCATAAGCCCAAACCATAACAACATGGCCTATTTAGCTGATGACCTCCACATCTCTGACAGCTTGAATCATCTGAACTAGCCACTATCTATTTTCCTATTGTGCGTATCATCATCTCTTAAACTCTTGACCCCTTGGTGCAAATCCTTAGTTGTGCTCCCTGTGGTGGAATTCCTGATGATCATTCTCGACCATAGCAGCCTTCCTCACACATTCTTCATCAACTCGACTCTTGTTCACAAGTTCTGAGAAAGTCCTGATCTCTATTGGTCCCACTGAGGATATCACTCCAGAGTCCTCTTTAAAACTTAATGCACTTCTACTCCTCAAAGTCTCCAGAAGCACCCTGACAGATACGAGAAAACTGACACAGTTTCTCAAATTTGTTCGTATATTCATCCACTGACATTGCACCATGCTTCAGCTGCAGTAATTCAAGTTCCTTTGCCGTCCCGACTGAGTTCGGAAAGTACTTTTTGTAAAATTCCACTTGAAAGGCATCCCAGGATATAGGATCATCGCCCTGCTGTAGCAGGCGTCGTATCCCCTGCCACCAATGCAGTGCTTCCCTCGTATGCTGATAAGTTGCGAATTCAATGCACTGATCCTTAGGCACCAGTTGCGCTTGTAATTCTCGCTCCATTACCTAAAGCCAGTTATCAGCTTCAGTCAGATTAGTGGTCCCTTTGAATATCGGTGGATTGACTTTCGAGAAAGTTACGAGCGTCATCAAGCCCTGATTTCCATTTCCGCCATTTCTCCCATTACCATGATTCATCTGTTGCCCAAATGCTGCTGTAGTGGCTTGCATAGCAGCATCCATATTCTCCAAAGCAGCCATGAAGTTAACTGGGTTATTCGTATTAGTTTCAGGTTCCTCATTACTAGTTCAACCTCTTCCTCGACAACAACCGCGTCCGCGAGTCGCCATATGTTTCCTGTTCACACCAAACAAGTGATATTAAGGTGATCAGTCTCAATATCAAAAGTTGATGAGCGGATATTTTATACACTTTTTAGTACTATTTTCTTAGTATTTTGGTTATGTTTTGTTAAGTTTTATCAAGTTTTTGTAAATTTTAGTGTGAAAATCACTTTTTGGATGCTAGTTTGAGTTTTTATGGTTTTTCTATGATTTTAGGTTATTTTTGGGTGATTTTGGCAAGTTTTGGAAAAGTCTGACTCAGAGACAAAGAAAGGGCTGCAGATGCTGTCAGATTCTGACTTCCATGCATTCCAACAAGCATATCTTGAGCTATAGAGGTCCAAATGACGCGTTCTTAACGGCATTGAAAAGATAACTTCCAGAGCTTTCCAACAATATATAATAGTTCATACTTATCTTTGGAAATGATGGCCCAAAATGGGTGTTGAACGCCCAACTTACCCCTTACCCGGTGTTCAACGCCCAAGAAGGAGCAAGCTTGGCGTTAAATGCCCAAAAGGGACCAAAGATGGCGTTCAACACCCCAAGAGGAGCACTAGCATGTGAATGCACCCCAAGCTCAGTCCAAACACTCATCAAGTGAACCAAAGAAGTGGATTTTCACACTAAGAGTCCCGTCTATCTTATTTCTATAATCTCTAGCTATCAGATTAGTATTTATAGGAGAAGATCACTCATGTTTAGGAGCTTCGGCCAATCTTCTTCCACCCTATTTTCAAATTCACCATTATTTTCTGTAAGCTATGAGCAACTAAACCTCCTAAGTTAGGGTTTGGAGCTTTGCTGATTCTCATGGATTAATAATATTACTATTTCTATTTCAATACATGTCTGATTCTATTCTCTGATGCATTCTCATTCTTCAATCTTATGAATCAAGGGTGAAACGTGACATTCATCCCTATTCTACATGGGTTCCGTGCGAGTCCTGACACAGATAACATTGAGCTACAGCTAGAGAATACATCACGGATTCCAAGAGAGTACCTAGGCTGACTTTGGATATGTGACATCAAATCTCGTTGGTCGTGGGTTATTGAGGTCTCTGTAGCGCTAAGGCTAGAGTCAAAAAAGCAGCATTCTCTGATTCGAAAGATTTGACATTGTTTGTGGTGTTTTAAGTAGGATCACAAAGGGGGTGGATCACTTAAAGCTTTATCTTCAGCTATAGAGAGAAACCATGAGTTAACTTGATGAGAGGACATGACTGGCTTGAATATGGTGGACTGTTATGGTTTAGAAGAGATTAACTTGATGAGAGGACATGAGTTAATCAATTACGGCTGCCATTGAATGAATCATTCGTTATTGAAGTAGATGATACGTGAAATTGAACTCCTCAAATTCCGCACAGATGAACCGGCAAGTGCAGCGTGTCATCCAAGTAATACCTCAGGTGAGTGAGGGTTGAATCACACAAGGATTGTCGGATTGAGCAAGCAATGGCTATCTTGTAAATCTTAACCAGACAGATAGAAAAGACAGTGGTTGTGAAAAATGCATAAAAATAGAATAAGGAAAGAATTACTGAATTGGTGTGAAAACAGTGATAAGAAATCGGTTGAGGCTTTGGAGATGCATCTTCTTTCTGAATGAACTTTTCTTACTGTCTACTCCAACAATGGATTAATCATTCCATGGAAAACTGTAAGTGATTAACGCTGGAGCTAGTGGTCATTAATCTCTTCTGCTTCAGACCACATGCCGGTGCTAATGGTCATCCAATCTGAACAAGGGTGAAGCTCTAGCAATTCAATCTCTGATGATCCTACTCAAAATCCCACAAAAAAGGTTGGATCTTCCGGATCAGAGATTGAAGCTTTATGATTCTAGTATATACCATAAAGGCCATAATCGCCCCATACCTCGGCTGAACAGATGTTCCCATGTCCCCAACGAAGTCATGGATTAGCCGTCTAAGAGATGTATAATCAAGCTTGTGATTCAATGCTATCCCGCTAGGGATTCGCAAGAACCCATGTATAAAATGGGTGATACTCTCGTTCCACCCGATTTCGTTAGTTTGAAGAACGAAGATACATCTTAAAATGGAATCAAACATAGATTGAAATATAAATAGTAATATTATTAATCCATGAGAATCAGCAGAGCTCCTAACCTTAACCTAGGAGGTTTAGTTGCTCATAGCTTACAGAAAATAAAATATGAAACGTGTAGAGAGGCAAGAGATCCTAACAAGGGTGAACTCTTGTCTATATATACTAATCTAATAACTAAAGAGTACAGAAATAAGATAGATTGGACTCCTAGTGCGAAAATCCACTTCTTAGGCCCACTTGGTGAGTGTTTGGGATGAGCTTCGGGTGAATCCACATGTTTGGACTCCTCTTGGGGTGTTAGACGCCAGCCTTGCTCCCTTTTGGGCGTCCAAACGCCAAGCATGCTCCTTTTGGGGCGTTGAACGCCAGAAAGGGGGTGGTTTGGGGTTCAACGCCCATTTCGGGCCTTCATTTCCAAAAACAAGTATAAACTATTAAATATTTTTGGAAAGCTCTGAAAGTTAGCTTTCCAATTCCGTTTAGAGTGTGCCATTTGGACCTCGGTAGTTCTAGAAATGCTTCTTTGAATGCACGGAGGTCAGAATTTCACAGCATCTGCAATCCTTTCTCAACCTCTGAATCAGACTTTTCCAAAACTTGCTAGAATCACCCAAAAATCACCTAAAATCATAGAAAAACCTCAAAAACTCAAAGTAGCATCCAAAAAGTGATTTTTAAATTCACTGTTCTCCAAGAGCCAATACATTTAACTTCACTATCAAATGTGCACAGGTAATTCATACATTCAGAAAATCAGTGCAAGGCCACCACATCAAAATAATTAGAGATAAGCATGATATACTCGAAGATTATGCACTTCACTACTTATTTTTCAAAATTTTGTTCATTTAAGCATGGTGATAGATACATAGTGATGAGCGGATAATTTGTACGCTTTTTGGCATTGTTTTTAGTATGTTTTTAGTAGTTTTAGTTGAGTTCTTAGTATATTTTTATTAGTTTTTAGTTAAAATTCACTTTTCTAGACTTTACTATGAGTTTGTGTGTTTTTCTGTGATTTCAGGTATTTTCTGGCTGAAATTGAGGGACCTGAGCAAAAATCTGATTCAGAGACTGAAAAGGACTGCAGATGCTGTTGGATTCTGACCTCCCTGCACTCGAAGTAGATTTTCTGGAGCTACAGAAGCCCAATTGGCGCGCTCTCAACGGCGTTGGAAAGTAGACATCCTGGGCTTTCCAGCAATATATGATAGTCTATACTTTGCCCAAGATTTGATGGCCCAAACCGGCGTTCAAAGTCACCTCAAGAAATTCCAGCGTTAAACGCCGGAACTGGCACCTAAATGGGAGTTAAACGCCCAAACTGGCATAAAAGCTGGCGTTTAACTCCAAGACAAGTCTCTACACGAAAATGCTTCATTGCTCAGCCCAAGCACACACCAAGTGGGCCCGGAAGTGGATTTTTATGTCATTTACTCATCTTTGTACACCTTAGGCTACTAGTTTTCTATAAGTAGGACCTTTTACTATTGTAATAGATATAGAGAGTCTTTTGATCATGTTTTGATGATTGAACTCACTTTGGGAGGCTGGCCATTCGGCCATGCCTAGACCTTGTTCTTATGTATTTTCAACGGTGGAGTTTCTACACACCATAGATTAAGGTGTGGAGCTCTGCTGTACCTCGAGTATTAATGCAATTACTATTGTTCTTCTATTCAATTCCGCTTGTTCTTTGTCCAAGATATCACTTGTTCTTCAACTTGATGAAGGTGATGATCCGTGACACTCATCATCATTCTCACCTATGAACAAGGTGACTGACAACCATTCTTCTTCTACAAGCATTCGAGGCTTAGTGAATATCTCTTGGATTTCTGATTGCATGATGCATGGTTGATCGCCTGACAACCGAGTGCTCGCCTGACAAACGAGCCAGCCATTCCGTGAGATCAGAGTCTTCGTGGTATAGGCAAGAACTGATGGCGGCATTCAAGAGAATCCGGAAGGTCTAACCTTGTCTGTGGTATTCTGAGTAGGATTCAATGATTGAATGACTGTGACGTGCTTCAAACTCCGAAAGGCGGGGCGTTAGTGACAGACGCAAAAGAATCACTGGATTCTATTCCGGCCGGACCGAGAACCGACAGATGGTTAGCCTATGCTGTGACAGAGCATCAGGGACGTATTTCCAATGAGAGGATGGGAGGTAGCCACTGACAACGGTGAAACCCTACACGAGCTTGCCATGGAAAGGAGTAAGAAGGATTGGATGAAGACAGTAGGAAAGCAGAGAGACGGAAGGGAAGGCATCTTCATACGCTTGTCTGAAGCTCTTACACCAATGATATACATAAGTATCCCTATCTTTATCTTTTATGTTATTTTCGTTCATCACCATACCCATTTGAGTCTGCCTGACTGAGATTTACAAGATGACCATAGCTTGCTTCATACCACCAATCTCCGTGGGATCGACCCTTACTCGCGTAAGGTTTATTACTTGGACGACCCAGTGCACTTGCTGGTTAGTTGTGCGAAGTTGTGTTTATGCCATGGTATTGAGCACCAAGTCTTTGGAGCCATTACTAGGGATTGTTTATGTTTTGAAAAGTAGTGATCACAATTTCGTGCACCAAGTTTTTGGCGCCGTTGCCGGGGATTGTTCTTGTGTATGGACAACTGACGGTTCATCTTGTTGCTTAGATTAGGCATTTATTTTTTTTTCGAAATTCTTGAAGATGAATTCTAGAGTTTCATGATGATTTGTTGAAATCTGGCTGGCTGAGAAGCCATGTCTAATCTCATTGGACCGAGGTTTCAACTTATCATCACAGAAGCTTGTTGATTTTTTATCAATCTTGCTTTTGGAGCAGTGATCTGCTAAGGCTTGGCTGGCCTTTGGCCATGTCTAGTGTTTTGGACCGAAGCTCTCTTTGAAAGCTTGGCTGGCTGTGAAGCCATGTCTAATTCCTGGACCGGAGTCTTAGACTAGCATTGCACTGATTCCTGAAATTCTCATTAAGAATTTTGATGTTTTCACTTAATTTTCGAAAAACACAAAAAAATTAGAAAATCATAAAAACCAAAAATATTTCTTGCTTGAGTCTAGTGTCTCATTTTAAGTTTGGTGTCAATTGCATACATGCATTCATGTGTCTTAAGGATCTTCAAGTAATTCTTGATGATTTCTTACTCTGATCTTTGAATTCTTTTGACTTGAGTGTTTATGTGTCTCATATAGTGTCAGTAGTATACAAACTGCTAAGTTTGGTGTCTTGCATGCATTGTTATTTGATTCTTGTTGCATTTTGATTATTAAAAATCCAAAAATATTTTTTATTTTGTGTCTTTTCAAGTCAATAATACAGAGAATTGAAGCTTCAGAACATACTGCAGAGGAATTATACAGAAAAAGCTGGGCATTCAAAAATGCCCAGTGAAGAAGGCAGACTGGCGTTTAAACGCCAGCCAGGGTACCTGGTTGGGCGTTTAACGCCCAAAAAGGGTGCATTTTGGGCGTTAAACGCCAGAATGGATACCATTCTGGGCGTTTAACGCCAGGATGGTGCTAGGGGGAAGATTTTGTTTTCAAATCAATTTTTTCTCAAGTTTTCAAAGTTTTTCAAAATCAAATCTTTTTCAAATCATATCTTTTCAATCAAATGCTTTCAAAATCAATTTCTTTCCTTTTTCAAAGATACTTACTAACAATTAATGATTTGATTGGACATCTCAAATTTGTTGCCTTTTCTGCTGAGAAAGGTTTAATGTTTGAATCATATCTTTTCTTGTTAGGCAAGTCATTAATTTTTAAAATCAAATCCTTTTTTTAATTGTTTTCAAATCATATCTTTTTAAAATTGTTTTCAAATCATATCTTTTCAATCATGTCTTTTTTAATCACATCTTTTTCAAAATAGTTTTCAATCAAATCTTTTTAATTTCTAATTTCAAAATCTTTTTCAAAAATCACTTTACTTCTTTCCCACTCTTGTTTTCGAAAATCAATTAGTGTTTTTCAAAAATGTTTTCAAAATATTTTAATTAATTTTCGAAAAATTACTTCCCTCCTTCTCACATCCTTCTATTTATGGAGTACCACTCCTTCTCAATGCACAATTCGAACCTTATCTAATTAAAGTTCGAATTCTTCTTCTCCTTCTTCTTTCTATTTCTCTTTTCCTCTGACACCTCAAGGAATCTCTATACTGTGACATAGAGGATTCCACATTTTCTTGTTCTCTTCTCTTTCATATGAGCAGGAGCAGAGACAAAGGCATTCTTGTTGAAGCTGATCCTAAACCCGAAAGGACCTTGAAGAGAAAGCTAAGAGAAGCCAAAGCACAACTCTCTTTAGAGGACCTGACCGAATTCTTCAAAGAAGAAGAAGACATGGCAGCCGAAAACAACAATAATACAAACAATGCAAGGAAGGTGCTGGGTGACTTTACTGCACCTACTCCTGATTTTTATGGGAGAAGCATCTCTATCCCTGCCATTGGAGCAAACAACTTTGAGCTTAAACCTCAATTAGTTTCTCTAATGCAACAGAATTGCAAGTTCCATGGACTTCCAATGGAAGATCCTCATCAGTTCTTAGCTGAATTCTTGCAAATCTGTGACACAGTCAAGACTAATGGGGTTGACCCTGAGGTCTATAGACTGATGCTATTCCCTTTTGCTGTAAGAGACAGAGCTAGGATATGGTTGGACTCTCAACCTAAAGAATGCCTGGACTCTTGGGAAAAGCTAGTCAATGCCTTCTTGGCAAAGTTCTTTCCACCACAAAGATGGAGTAAGCTTAGAGTGGAAGTCCAAACCTTCAGACAGAAGGATGGAGAATCCCTCTATGAAGCTTGGGAAAGATACAAACAATTGATCAGAAGATGTCCTTCTGACATGCTTTCTGAATGGAGCATCATAGGTATTTTCTATGATGGTCTCTCTGAACTATCCAAGATGTCTTTGGATAGCTCTGCTGGAGGATCTCTTCATCTGAAGAAGACGCCTACAGAGGCTCAAGAGCTAATTGAAATGGTTGCAAATAACCAATTCATGTACACTTCTGACAGGAATCCTGTGAACAATGGAACTAGTCAGAAGAAAGGAGTTCTTGAGATTGACACTCTGAACGCCATTTTGGCTCAGAACAAGATATTGACTCAACAAGTCAATTTGATTTCTCAAAATCTGTCTGGAATGCAAAATGCACCAAGCAGTACTAAGGAGGCTTCATCTGAGGAAGAAGCTTATGATCCTGAGAACCCTTCAATGGAAGAGGTGAATTACCTAGGAGAACCCTATGGAAACACCTATAATTTTTCACGGAGAAATCACCCAAATTTCTCATGGAAGAATCAAGAGAGACCTCAACAAGGTTTCAATAATAATGGTGGAAGAAACAGGTTTAACAATGGCAAACCTTTTCCATCATCTTCTCAGCAACAGACAGAGAATCCTAAGCAGAACCCCTCTGACTTAGCAACCATGGTCTCTGATCTAATTAAAACCACTCAAAGTTTCATGAATGAAACAAGGTCCTCCATTAGAAATTTGGAAGGACAAGTGGGACAGTTGAGCAAGAAAGTTACTGAACTCCCTCCAAGTACTCTCCCAAGCAACACAGAAGAAAATCCAAAAGGAGAGTGCAAAGCCATCAATATGGCCGAATTTGGAGAGGATGGAGAGGCAGTGAACGCCACTGAGGAAGACCTCAATGGGCGTGCACTAGCCTCCAATGAGTTCCCCAATGAGGAACCATGGGAATCTGGGACTCAAAATGAGACCATAGAGATTCCATTGGACTTACTTCTGCCTTTCATGAACTCTGATGAGTATTCTTCCTCTGAAGAGGATGAGTATGTCACTGAAGAGCAAGTTGCTAAATACCTTGGAGCAATCATGAAGCTAAATGACAAGTTATTTGGAAATGAGACTTGGGAGGAAGAACCTCCTTTGCTCACCAAAGAACTGGATGACTTGTCTAGGCAGAAATTACCTCAAAAGAGACAAGACCCTGGGAAGTTTTCCATACCTTGTACCATAGGCACCATGACCTTCAAGAAGGCTCTGTGTGACTTAGGGTCAAGTGTAAACCTCATGCCTCTCTCAGTAATGGAGAAGTTAGGGATCTTTGAGGTACAAGCTGCAAGAATCTCATTAGAGATGGCAGACAACTCAAGAAAACAAGCTCATGGACTTGTAGAGAATGTTTTGGTAAAGGTTGAAGACCATTACATTTCTGCTGATTTCATAGTCCTAGAGACTGGGAAGTGCATGGATGAAACCATCATCCTTGGCAGACCCTTCCTAGCCACAGCAAGGGCTGTGATTAATGTTGATGGAGGAGAACTGATCATTCAAGTGAATGGAGAATCCTTTATGTTTAAGGCTCAAGGATATCCCTCTGTCACCATAGAGATGAAGCATGAAGAGCTTCTCTCAAATCAGAGTCAAGAAGAGCCCCCACAGTCAAACTCTAAGTTTGGTGTTGGGAGGCCACAACCAAACTCTAAGTTTGGTGTTGAAACCCCACATTCAAACTCTAAGTTTGGTGTTGGGAGGTTCCAACATTTGCTCTGAGTATCTGTGAGGCTCCATGAGAGCCCTCTGTCAAGCTACTGACATTAAAGAAGCGCTTGTTGGGAGGCAACCCAATGATTATAATCTATATAGTTTCTTTTGTTATTTTATTTTTTTGTAGGTGGATGATCATAAGAAGTCACAAAATCCATTGAAAAAGCAAGAACAAAATGAAAAACAGGAAGAAAAACAGCACACCCTGGAGGAAGATGCTGCTGGCGTTTAAACGCCAGTAAGCCTAGCAGTTGGGCGTTTAACGCCCAGTCTGGCACCATTCTGGGCGTTTAACGCCAGAAAGGGGCACCAGACTGGCGTTAAACGCCAGAAAAGGGCAAGAACCTGGCGTTAAACGCCAGGAATGGGCACCAGCCCGGCGTTTAACGCCAGAAATGGCTCAAAACGTGATTTTGAGCAACATTTGGTGCAGGGATGACTTTTCCTTGACACCACAGGATCTGTGGACCCCACAGGACCCCCACCAACCCCACCACCACTCTCTCTCTTCTTCCTCCATTCACCAATCACCTCAATACCTCTTCCCCAAAACCCCTTTACCTATCAAATCCCATCTTTCTCTTCACCACTCACATCCATCCTTCATAAAACCCCACCAACCTCACCCTTCAAATTCAAACCACTTTCCCTCCCAAACCCACCCAATATGGCCGAACCCCATCTCCCCTCTCTCCTATAAATACCCTTCTTCACTCCTTCATTTTCACACAACCAAAACACCACTTCTCCCCCTCCTTGGCCGAATACACCACCATCTCCCTCTTCCTCATTTCTTCTTCTTCTACTCTCTTCTTTCTTCTTTTGCTCGAGGACGAGCAAACATTTTAAGTTTGGTGTGGTAAAAGCGTTGCTTTTTCATTTTTCCATAACCATTATGGCATCCAAGGCCGGAGAAACCTCTAGAAAGAGGAAAGGGAAGGCAAAAGCTTCCACCTCCGAGTCATGGGAGATGGATAGATTCATCTCAAGGGTGCATCAAGACCACTTCTATGAAGTTGTGGCCTTGAAGAAGGTGGTCCCCGAGGTCCCCTTTTCACTCAAAAAGGGTGAATATCCGGAGATCCGCCATGAGATCCAAAGAAGAGGTTGGGAAGTACTTACCAACCCCATTCAACAAGTTGGAATCTTGATGGTTCAAGAATTCTATGCCAATGCATGGATCACCAAGAGCCATGATCAAAGTATGAACCCGGATCCAAAGAATTATCTTACTATGGTTCGGGGGAAATACTTGGATTTTAGTCCGGAAAGTGTGAGGGTGGCGTTCAACTTGCCTATGATGCAAGGAGATGAACATCCTTACACAAGAAGGGTCAACTTTGATCAAAGGTTGGACCAAGTCCTCACAATCATATGTGAAGAGGGCGCACAATGGAAGAGAGATTCAAGAGGCAAGCCGGTTCAATTGAGAAGGCATGACCTCAAACCCGTGGCTAGAGGATGGTTGGAGTTTATCCAACGCTCAATCATTCCCACTAGCAACCGGTCCGAAGTTACTTTAGACCGGGCCATCATGATCCATAGCATCATGATTGGAGAAGAAGTGGAAGTTCATGAGGTTATAGCCCAAGAACTCTACAAGGTGGCGGATAAGTCCTCTACCTTGGCAAGGTTAGCCTTTCCTCACCTCATTTGTCACCTCTGTTATTCAGTTGGAGTTGACATAGAGGGAGACATCACCATTGATAAGGATAAGCCCATTACCAAGAAAAGGATGGAGCACATAAGAGACCCCTCTCATCATGAGATCCCTGAGATGCCTCAAGGGATGCACTTTCCTCCACAAAACTATTGGGAGCAACTAAACACCTCCCTAGGAGAATTGAGTTCCAACATGGGACAACTAAGGGTGGAGCACCAAGAACACTCCATTCTCCTCCATGAAATAAGAGAAGATCAAAGAATCATGAGAGAGGAGCAACAAAGGCAAGGAAGAGACATTGAGGAGCTCAAGCACTCCATAGGACCTTCAAGAGGAAGGAAGAGCCGCCATCACTAAGGTGGACCCGTTCCTTAATTTCCTTGTTCTTTATTCTTCTGTTTTTCAAATTTTAGTGCTTATGTTTATCCATGTTTGTGTCTTATGATCATTAGTGTCTTAGTGTTTATGCCTTAAAGCTATGAATGTCCTATGAATCCATCACCTTTCTTAAAATAAAAACGTGCCTAATTGAAAAGAAAAATAATTGCATGAATTTTGAATTTTATAACAGTTTAATTATTTTGATGTGGTGGCAACACTTTTGTTCTCTGAATGTATGCTTGAACAGTGCATATGTCTTTTGAATTTGTGGTTCATGAATGTTGGCTCTTGAAAGAATGATGAAAAAGGAGACATGTTACTGAGGATCTGAAAAATCATAAAAATGATTCTTGAAGCAAGAAAAAGCAGTGAATACAAAAAAAAAAAACAAACAGCAAACGAAAAAAAAAAGAGAAAAGAGAAAGAAAGAAATAAAGTTGTGATCCAAGGCAATAAGAGTGTGCTTAAGAACCCTGGACACCTCTAATTGGGGACTTTAGCAAAGCTGAGTCACAATCTGAAAAGGTTCACCCAATTATGTGTCTGTGGCATGTATGTATCCGGTGGTAATACTGGAAGACAGAGTGCTTTGGGCCACAGCCAAGACTCAATAAAGTAGCTGTGTTCAAGAATCATCATACTTAACTAGGAGAATCAATAACACTATCTGGATTCTGAGTTCCTAAAGAAGCCAATCATTCTGAGTTCCAAATGATAAAGTGAGATGCCAAAACTATTCAGAGGCAAAAAGCTAAAAGCCCCGCTCATCTAATTAATACTGATCTTCATAGATGTTTTTGGAGTTCATTGCATATTCTCTTCTTTTTATCTTATTTGATCTTTAGTTGCTTGGGGACAAGCAACAATTTAAGTTTGGTGTTGTGATGAGCGGATAATTTGTACGCTTTTTGGCATTGTTTTTAGTATGTTTTTAGTAGTTTTAGTTGAGTTCTTAGTATATTTTTATTAGTTTTTAGTTAAAATTCACTTTTCTGGACTTTACTATGAGTTTGTGTATTTTTCTGTGATTTCAGGTATTTTTTGGCTGAAATTGAGGGACCTGAGCAAAAATCTGATTCAGAGACTGAAAAGGACTGCAGATGCTGTTAGATTCTGACCTCCCTGCACTCGAAGTGGATTTTCTGGAGCTACAGAAGCCCAATTGGCGCGCTCTCAACGGCGTTGGAAAGTAGACATCCTGGGCTTTCCAGCAATATATGATAGTCCATACTTTTCCCAAGATTTGATGGCCCAAACCGGCGTTCAAAGTCACCTCAAGAAATTCCAGCGTTAAACGCCGGAACTGGCACCTAAATGGGAGTTAAACGCCCAAACTGGCATAAAAGCTGGCGTTTAACTCCAAGACAAGTCTCTACACGAAAATGCTTCATTGCTCAGCCCAAGCACACACCAAGTGGGCCCGGAAGTGGATTTTTATGTCATTTACTCATCTTTGTACACCTTAGGCTACTAGTTTTCTATAAGTAGGACCTTTTACTATTGTAATAGATATAGAGAGTCTTTTGATCATGTTTTGATGATTGAACTCACTTTGGGAGGCTGGCCATTTGGCCATGCCTAGACCTTGTTCTTATGTATTTTCAACGGTGGAGTTTCTACACACCATAGATTAAGGTGTGGAGCTCTGCTGTACCTCGAGTATTAATGCAATTACTATTGTTCTTCTATTCAATTCCGCTTGTTCTTTGTCCAAGATATCACTTGTTCTTCAACTTGATGAAGGTGATGATCCGTGACACTCATCATCATTCTCACCTATGAACAAGGTGACTGACAACCATTCTTGTTCTACAAGCATTCGAGGCTTAGTGAATATCTCTTGGATTTCTGATTGCATGATGCATGGTTGATCGCCTGACAACCGAGTGCTCGCCTGACAAACGAGCCAGCCATTCCGTGAGATCAGAGTCTTCGTGGTATAGGCAAGAACTGATGGCGGCATTCAAGAGAATCCGGAAGGTCTAACCTTGTCTGTGGTATTCTGAGTAGGATTCAATGATTGAATGACTGTGACGTGCTTCAAACTCCGAAAGGCGGGGCGTTAGTGACAGACGCAAAAGAATCACTGGATTCTATTCCGGCCGGACCGAGAACCGACAGATGGTTAGCCTATGCTGTGACAGAGCATCAGGGACGTATTTCCAATGAGAGGATGGGAGGTAGCCACTGACAACGGTGAAACCCTACACGAGCTTGCCATGGAAAGGAGTAAGAAGGATTGGATGAAGACAGTAGGAAAGCAGAGAGACGGAAGGGAAGGCATCTTCATACGCTTGTCTGAAGCTCTTACACCAATGATATACATAAGTATCCCTATCTTTATCTTTTATGTTATTTTCGTTCATCACCATACCCATTTGAGTCTGCCTGACTGAGATTTACAAGATGACCATAGCTTGCTTCATACCACCAATCTCCGTGGGATCGACCCTTACTCGCGTAAGGTTTATTACTTGGACGACCCAGTGCACTTGCTGGTTAGTTGTGCGAAGTTGTGTTTATGCCATGGTATTGAGCACCAAGTCTTTGGAGCCATTACTAGGGATTGTTTATGTTTTGAAAAGTAGTGATCACAATTTCGTGCACCACATAGGTAACCGTTTAATTGGAGTAACCGTTTCTCTCCTGCTACCTTAGCATCAAAGTTGAGGAATTTGGTTGCCCAGTAGGCTTTGTGTTCCAGTTCCACTGGCAAATGACATGCCTTCCCATAAATCAGTTGGTATGGTGACATCCCGATAAGGGTTTTGAAAGCTGTTCTGTATGCCCAAAGAGCATCATCAGGCTTCCTAGCCCAATCCTTTCTAAAGGTGCTCACTGTTCTTTCCAAAATTCTTTTTAGTTTCCTGTTGGAGACCTCAGCCTGTCCATTTGTCTGTAGATGGTGTGGAGTTACCACTCTGTGACGAATACCATAACGGTGCAAAATGGAGTCCTGTTGTCTGTTACAGAAATGACTGCCTCAATCACTAATCAGTGTCCGTGGGACACCAAACCTGCTGAAGATGTGTTTTGGGAGAACCTTCATCACCACTCAAGTGCCATTAGTGGGTGATGCGACTGCTTCAACCCACTTAGATACGTAGTCCACTGCCACTAGAATGTAGGTGTTTGAGAATGAAGGTGGAAAAGGTCCCATGAAGTATATACCCCACACATCAAACAGCTCAATCTCAAGGATCCCTTGCTGAGGCATGTCGTGATTATGAGGGAGGTTGCCAGCCCGTGGGCAACTATCACAATTACGTACAAACTCTCAGGAGTCCTTGAAGAGTGTTGCCAGTAGAAGCCGCTCTGAAGGACTTTGGTGGTTGTTCCCTCACCTCCAAAATATCCTCCATAATCTGAGCCATGGCAATGCCATAAGATTTTCTGTGCTTCTTCTTTAGATACATGATGAGCGGATATTTTATACGCTTTTTTAGGGTATTTTCATATAGTTTTTAGTAGGATCTAGCTACTTTTTAGTATATTTTTATTAGTTTTTATGCAAAAATCATATTTCTGGACTTTGCTATGAGTTTGTGTGTTTTTCTGTGATTTCATGTATTTTCTGGCTAAAATTGAGGGACCTGAGCAAAAATCTTATTCAGAGGCTGAAAAGAACTGCAGATGCTGTTGGATTCTGACCTCCTTGCACTTGAAATGGTATTTTTGGAGCTACAGGAGTCCAAATGATGCGCTCTCAATTTCGTTGGAAAGTAGACATCCAGGACTTTCCATAAATATATAATAGTCCATACTTTGCATGATTTTAGATGATACAAACTGGCGTTCAACGCCAGCCTTCTGCCCTATTCTAGCGTTAAACGCCAGAAACAGGTTACAAGCTAGAGTCAAATGCCAGAAATAGGTTACAACTTGGCGTTTAACTCCAGAAATAGCCTATGCACGTGAAAGCTTCAATGCTCATCCCCAGCACACACCAAGTGGGCCCCGTAAGTGGATTTCTGCACTATCTTAGTTTACTCATTTTCTGTAAACCTAGGTTACTATTTGAATATAAAAACTACTTTTAGAGATTTATTTTGGACCTCATGACATTTTTACATCTGAATTTTTATCTTTGACGGCATGAGTCTCTAAACCCCATGGTTGGGGGTGAGGAGCTCTGCTGTGTCTCGATGAATTAATACAATTACTTCTGCTTTATATTCAATCACGCTTGATTTTATTCTAAGATATTCACTCGCACTTAAACATGATGAACGTGATGATCCGTGACACTCATCACCATTCTCAACCTATGAACGCGTGCCTGACAACCACTTCCGTTCTACCTTAGATTGAGTGTTTATCTCTTGGGTCCCTGGTCCACGATTTTGACTACCTCTCCTGACAACAGAGCGTTCAATCCGTGAATCCAGAATCTTTGTGGTATAAGCTAGAATCAATTGAAAGTATTCTTGAGATCTGAAAAGTCTAAACCTTGTATGTAGTATTCCGAGTAGGATATAGGAAGAGATGACTGTGAAGAGCTTCAAACTTACGAATGTTGGGAGTAGTGATAGACGCAAAAGGATCACTGGATCCTATTCCAACACAAGTGAGATGATTAGCCATGTACATGGACCATTTTCACTGAGAGGACGGATGGTAGCCATTGACAACGGTGATCCACCAACATACAACTTGCCATGGAAGAAGCCTTGCGTGCGTGAAAAAGAAGACAATAGAAAAGCAGAGATTCAAAAGAGAGCTGTGTATTTACTTAATAGATTACCCACATCAACTCTTAATTTCATCTCTCCCTTTGAAACTCTTTTTAAAAAAACTTGATTATACTATGTTTAAAGTCTTTGGTTGCCTATGCTTTCCATACTTAAGACCATATCATAAGCATAAATTAGAATATAAAACTGAAAAATGCATTTTCTTAGGATATGATAATGCATATCATGGTTATAAGTGCATGACAAAATTTGGAAAATTATTTGTGTCTAGATATGTTATTTTTAATGAAGAAGTCTTTCCTTATCATGATTTGTTTTCAACTGAATTACAATCATCTAATGCAAATAACTTGAATGTAATTTCTCATGAAACTATCATGACTTTGCTTGTGGTTACAGAACAACAAGATCCTCATTATCTAGAACAATTTCATACTACTACTAATACCATGTCTGACTTTGAGATGACAGCACCATTAAATGCACAAGAAAAAGTCCAATGTGAAACTTCAACTCAGAATCACAAAGACTTACAGCAACATCAAGTTACACCATCAATTTCAATCACTGGAACTAAAATTCCCTTGCCACCAACAAGTCCTACACCAATTAACATTCATCCCATGATAACAAGGTCAAAGGCTGGTATCCATAAACCTAGAGCCTACACAACCTCATCATCTTTGGACTTATATCAGAACACACCAAAAAGTGTGACTCAGGCTCTTAATACTCCTCATTGGAGGTCTGCTATGGATGCAGAATACCAGGCTCTAATAAACTGCCACACTTGGGACTTGGTGGATGCACCACCCAATGCTACTATAATTGGAAGCAATTGGGTGTATGCTATAAAACAAAACAGCAAAGGAGAAATTATGAGATATAAGGCTAGACTCATTAGCAAAGGCTATCATCAAAAGGAAGGTGTGGACTATGAACAGATTTTTAGTCCACCCTTAACCCTTCGAACTGTGTTAACAATTGCTCTCACCCAAGGTTGGGTGTTAAGACAATTTGATTTCAATAATGCTTTTCTTAATGGAAAGCTTGAAGAGCAAGTCTACATGCAACAACCTCAAGGGTATGAGAGTAAGGATTCAAACAAGGTTTGTAAGCTCAACAGAGCTTTATATGGGTTGAAACAGGCTCCTCGGGCCTGGTTTTTGACACTCAAATCTACTCTTTTAAAATTTGGGTTTATTAATACTAAATTGGATACTTCATTATTTGTAAAAAATACAAAAAATTCTATCACATATCTTCTTGTATATGTTGATGATATTGTTGTGACAGGAAGTAGCTTGAATGAAATTGAAGAACTTATTGCAAATTTAAACAAGATATTTCTTCTGAAAGATTTAGGGGAGATAAATTTTTTTCTTGGTATTGAAGTGAAATATTTAGATGATGGTTCCATTTTGTTATCTCAAGAAAAATATGCTGCAGAATTATTAGAGAAAGCTGGGATGTCTACCTCTAACGCCATGCCTACACCAATGATTTCATCAGTGAAGCTGCACAAGTATGACTCAGAACCTTGTGAAAATCCTGGATTGTACAGATCAATCGTTGGGGCCCTATAATGTCTAACAACTACTAGACCGGACTTGTCATATGCCGTAAATAAAGCTTCTCAATTCATGCATAATCCTATAGTTGGAAAGTTGTGAAGAGAATTTTGAGATACATCAAAGGTACAACGGGACAAGGTTTGGTATTTTCAAAAAGTTCTGACTATATGATTCTTGCATTTGCAGATGCGGATTGGAGAGCTGATCTTGATGATCGTAGGAGCGTTACGGGATATTGTATCTATCTTGGAGCAAACTTAATAGCATGGAAGTCATAGAAACAGAGCAAGGTTAGCAGAAGTAGTACCGAAGCTGAGTATAGAGCAATTGCGTCAGCCTAGGCAGAGGTGGTGACAGTGCAACAGCTGCTCCAAGAGTTGAATGTTGCTCAAAAATTACCCCCAACTATCTATTGTGACAACCAAAGTGCTTGTCAACTTGCAGCTAATCCCATATTGCACAGTAAATGTAAACACATAGAGTTGGATCTTCATTTTGTGAGGAAATTTGTGAACCAGAAGAAGCCTTTTGTGGTACACATCCCTGCCCAAGATCAGGTGGCAGATATGTTGACCAAACCAGTGTCAATAAGACTCTTTGATAAGTTTAGACACAAACTTAGAAAGAGTGATTCACCTCACCTAAGTTTGAGGGGGTGTTAAGAGTACTAAGATTAAATAATTAGTTAATGAAGTCTATTGGGTTGTGATAGTTTTTGAGTTTGTTACTGCATAGTAGTTTAGTTCCTAACTACTTCTTCTTGATCTCTTCTTTGTAGTCATGCATGACTATATATATGAGTAGCTTCTGATGTAACTAAGGCACTAAATACAATACACTTCACTCATAGTCTTTTACAATCTCTATGATTCACAACTGTGATTTCAACATATTTAAAAGTAATTTGACATTGTAGCCAACTATGCCTATGTCAAGCTTGTTGCAACCATTACATAATTGGTTTCAAATCTCAATAAAAGAAGAGGATTGTATTAGTCCAGAAATTATTTTTCTTATGGATGTTGGAGTGGTGTATTGGCTGGATATTAGGGAAAGAGGGGTATTGCCGGAGTATGGGTGCAGGGTCAACACGGGGGGGCATTGTGGTTGAGCAGGTGGAGAGACGTGGCAACACGCCGGGGGCGTGGTGCCTGCGACGTGGCGCAACTCCTGCAACACGCCATGGGCGCAAGGTTCTGAAAACCGAACCGGTCATCGAACCGTTTTAGTCACTGGTTCACTGGTTTAGTGGTTCAACCGGTCCAACCGTGGTCCAACCGAAAAAAATCATTTTATATTAAAATAATAAATAAATTATAAATACACTTCAAAACATAATTATAGTATAATATAAACTTTAAAATATCTTCTAAATTAAAAAACTACATGAAATGTTATTGATGAGCGGATAATTTATACGCTTTTTGGCATTGTTTTTAGTATGTTTTTAGTATCTTTTAGTTAGTTTTTATTATATTTTTATTAGTTTTTAGTTAAAATTCACTTTTCTGGACTTTACTATGAGTTTGTGTGTTTTTCTGTGATTTCAGGTATTTTCTGGCTGAAATTGAAGGTTCTGAGCAAAAATCTGATCCAGAGACTGAAAAGGACTGCAGATGCTGTTGGATTCTGACCTCCCTGCACTCGAAGTGGATTTTCTGGAGCTACAAAAGCCCAATTGGCGCGCTCTCAACGGCATTGGAAAGTAGACATCCTGGGCTTTCCAGCAATATATGATAGTCCATACTTTGCCCAAGATTTGATGGCCCAAACCTGAGTAGCAATCCTCAGAAATTCCAGCATTAAACGCCGGAACTGGCATAAAACTTGGAGTTAAACGCCCAAACTGGCATAAAAGCTGGCGTTTAACTCCAGAAAAGGTCTCTACACGAAATTGCTTCATTGCTCAGCCCAAGCACACACCAAGTGGGCCCGGAAGTGGATTTTTCTGTCATTTACTCATTTCTGTAAACCTTAGGATACTAGTTTACTATTAATAGGATCTTTTGACATTGTATCTGTACCTCATGACATTTTACACGTTTCTTTGTATACTTTCCACAGCATGAGTCTCTAAACCCCATGGTTGGGGGTGAGGAGCTCTGCTGTGTCTTGATGGATTAATGCAATTACTACTGTTTCTTATTCAATCATGTTTGTTTCCATTCTAAGATATCACTTGCTCCTAACCCGGATGAATGTGATGATCCGTGACACTCATCATCATTCTCAACTATGAACATGTGCCTGACAACCATCTCTGTTCTACCTTAGATTAAGTAGATATCTCTTGGATTCTTTAATCGGAATCTTCGTGGTATAAGCTAGAACTGATGGCGGCATTCAAGAGAGTCCGGAAGGTCTAAACCTTGTCTGTGGTATTCTGAGTAGGACTCGATGATTGAATGACTGTGACGTGCTTCAAACTCCTGAAGGCGGGGCGTTAGTGACAGACGCAAAAGAATCACTGGATTCTATTCCGGCCTGATTGAGAACCGACAGATGATTAGCCTATGCTGTGACAGAGCATCAGGGACGTATTTTCACTGAGAGGATGGGAGGTAGCCATTGACAACGGTGAAACCCTACATACAGCTTGCCATGGAAGGAGCCTTGCGTGTTTGATGAAGATGACAGTAGGAAAGCAGAGATTCGGAAGATGGAGCATCTCCAAAGCCTCAGCCTATTCTCCATTACTGCAAAACAAGTACCTTTTTCATGTTCTTTTGCTTTTTACCATCAATCCTGATAATTTCTGATATCCTAACTAAGATTTACAAGGTAACCATAGCTTGCTTCAAGCCGACAATCTCCGTGGGATCGACCCTTGCTCACGCAAGGTATTACTTGGACGACCCAGTGCACTTGCTGGTTAGTTGTGCGGGATTGCAAAAGTGTTATTGCAATTTCGTGAACCAAGTTTTTGGCGCCGTTGCCGGGGATTGTTCGAGTTTGGACAACTGACGGCTTATCTTGTTGCTTAGATTAGGACTGTTTTATTTTTGTTGGTTTAGAGTCTTTTAGTTGGAGTCTAGTTTCATATTTTAAGTTTGGTGTCCATTGCATGCTTTTGTTTTTTTTCTTCTAGTTTTTCGAAATTGCATGTTCTTAGTCCCTTTTTGATTCATAAAAATTCTAAGTTTGGTGTCCTCTTTGTGTTTTTCCTTTAAAATTTTCGAAAATTAGTGTTTGATTTTCTAAAAATTTTAAGTTTGGTGTCTTTTTGTTGTTTTTCTCTTCCCTTTTTTCAAAAATCAAATCTTTTTCATAAAAACTTTTCAATCGTATCTTTTTAATTGCTGTTTTCAAAATCTTTTTAATTAACTAATTGATTCAGTTCTCAATTTGCTTTGATCTTATTTTTCTTTTTGATTTTCGAATTTTTTTTTGTTTTTTGTTTTATTTTCCTTTTGTTTTATTTTATTTTTATTTTTTTCGGTTATTTAAAAAAAAACAAAATTTATCTCTTTGCAATCATTATCATTTCCCTTTTGTCCATTATGGACTCAAGTGGAATTAATCAGTCCAAGAGGACTCTGGGGTCATATGCTAACCCCATTACAGCTGCATATGGGAGTAGCATCTGTATACCTCCCATCAAAGCAAGCAGCTTTGAGCTAAACCCTCAACTCATTATCATAGTGCAGCAAAATTGCCAGTATTCCGGTCTTCCACAAGAAGAACCTACTGAGTTTCTGGCACAGTTCTTACAAATTGCTGACACAGTACATGATAAAGAGGTAGATCAGGATGTCTACAGACTATTACTGTTTCCATTTGCTGTAAAAGATCAAGCTAAAAGGTGGTTGAATAACCAACCTACAGCAAGCATAAAGACATGGAAACAGTTATCAGACAAATTCCTGAATCATTTCTACCCTCCAAAGAGGATGACACAGCTAAGGCTGGACATCCAAGGCTTTAAACAAGAGGATAATGAATCCCTTTATAATGCCTGGGAGAGGTATAGAGGTATGCTTAGAAAATGCCCCTCTGAAATGTTTTCAGAGTGGGTACAGTTAGACATCTTCTACTATGGGCTCACAGAAAAAGCTCAGATGTCTTTAGACCACTCAGCTGGTGGATCTATACACATGAGGAAGACAATTGAAGAAGCTCAAGAGCTTATAGACACTGTTGCTAGAAACCAATACTTATATTCTAGCAATGAGTTCGTTCCAAAAGAGGAGGTCATGGCATTAGTCACTGATCCTAATCCTCAAGAACAGATGAATGAGCTTAATCAACAATTGCTCCTGATGACAGAACAGTTAGCAGAATTTAAAGAAATGCTCCATGATACTAAAGTTGCTAACAAGAACATAGAACTGCAGTTGAATCAAGCAAAACTGCAAATATCTAAACAGATAACAGAAGGATGTCAAGCAGTTCAACTAAGGAGTGGGAAAACACTGAACACCACTGCTCAAAGGAGCAAGAAGCCAAACAAAGAACAATTGACAGAGGATAACCAAACCACTGTTCAAAATCCCTCTGAGGACAATAAGAGCCCAGAGAGGAATATTATTGGCGTTCAAACGCCAGAAAGGGAAGGAAAGTTGGCGTTAAACGCCCATTCCTTGCCCAGTTCTGGCGTTCAAACGCCAGAAAAGGGGGAGAAGTTGGCGTTTAACGCCCAATCTTCACCCATTCCTGGCGTTCAAACGCCCAAGGAGGATCAGGCACCTGAGAGTGCTGATAATTATCCCTCTAACAAGGCGTCTTCAACCACTTCTGTAAGAAATAAACCTGCAGCATCTAAGGTTGAGGAATATCAAGCCAAGATGCCTTATCCTCAGAAACTCTGCAAAGCGGAACAGGATAAGCAATTTTCCCGCTTTGCAGACTATCTAAGGACTCTTGAAATAAAGATTCCGTTTGCAGAGGCACTTGAGCAAATACCTTCTTATGCTAAGTTCATGAAAGAGATCTTAAGTCATAAGAAGGATTGGAGAGAAACCGAAAAAGTGTTTCTCACTGAAGAATGCAGTGCAGTCATACTAAAAAGCTTACCAGAAAAGCTTCAAGATCCTGGAAGCTTTATAATACCATGCACATTAGAAGGCGCTTGCACCAAGACAGCCCTATGTGATCTTGGAGCAAGCATCAATCTAATACCTGCATCCACTATCAGAAAGCTTGGGTTGGCTGGAGAAGTCAAACCAACCAGGATATGCCTCCAACTTGCTGATGGCTCCATTAAACACCCATCAGGCATAATAGAGGATATGATTGTCAAGGTTGGGCCATTTGCCTTTCCCACTGACTTTGTGGTGCTGGAAATGGAGGAACACAAAAGTGCAACTCTCATTCTAGGAAGACCATTCCTAGCAACTGGACGAACTCTCATTGATGTACAAAAAGGGGAAGTAACCCTGAGAGTCAATGAGGATGAGTTCAAGTTGAATGCTGTGAAAGCAATGCAGCATCCAGACACACCAGATGACTGCATGGGCGCTGACATTATTGACTCTCTGGTAGAAGAGATCAATATGACTGAAAGCCTAGAATCAGAGCTTGAGGACATCTTCAAAGATGCTCAACCTGATCAAGAAGAACTAGAGGAAGTAAAGGAATTTTCGAAAATTCCTCAGGAGGAGGATAAACCTCCCAAACCTGAACTCAAACCTCTACCACCATCTCTGAAATATGCATTTCTAGGAGAGGGTGACACTTTTCCAGTGATTATAAGCTCTGCTTTAGATCCACAGGAGGAGGAAGCACTGATTCAAGTGCTAAGGACGCACAAGACAGCTCTTGGGTGGTCCATAAGTGATCTTAAGGGCATTAGCCCAGCTAGATGCATGCACAAGATCCTATTGGAGGATAATGCCAAACCAGTGGTCCAACCACAGAGGCGGCTAAATCCAGCCATGAAAGAGGTAGTACAGAAAGAGGTCACTAAATTACTAGAGGCTGGGATTATTTATCCTATTTCTGATAGCCCCTGGGTGAGCCCTGTCCAAGTTGTTCCCAAAAAGGGAGGCATGACAGTGGTTCATAATGAAAAAAATGAACTGGTTCCTACAAGGACAGTCACAGGGTGGCGTATGTGTATTGACTACAGAAGGCTCAATACAGCCACCAGAAAGGATCATTTTCCTTTACCATTCATAGACCAAATGCTAGAAAGACTAGCTGGTCATGACTATTACTGCTTTTTGGATGGCTATTCAGGCTACAACCAAATTGCAGTAGATCCCCAGGACCAAGAGAAAACAGCATTCACCTGCCCTTCTGGCGTGTTTGCCTATAGGAGAATGCCTTTTGGTCTGTGCAATGCACCTGCAACCTTTCAGAGGTGCATGCTCTCTATCTTCTCAGACATGGTAGAGAAATTTCTGGAAGTCTTCATGGATGACTTTTCAGTATATGGAGACTCATTCAGCTCCTGTCTTAACCACCTATCACTTGTCCTGAAAAGATGCCAAGAGACTAACCTGGTTTTAAACTGGGAGAAATGTCACTTTATGGTGACTGAAGGAATTGTCCTTGGGCACAAAATTTCAAGCAAGGGAATAGAGGTGGATAAGGCAAAGGTAGAGGTAATTGAAAAATTACCACCACCTGCCAATGTTAAGGCAATCAGAAGCTTTCTTGGGCATGCAGGATTCTACAGAAGGTTTATAAAGGATTTTTCAAAAATTGCCAAACCTCTAAGTAATTTGCTAGCTGCTGACACTCCATTTATCTTTGATAATGAGTGTCTGCAGGCATTTGAGACCCTGAAAGCTAAGATGGTCACAGCACCAGTTATCTCTGCACCAGATTGGACATTGCCATTTGAATTAATGTGTGATGCCAGTGATCATGCCATTGGTGCAGTGTTGGGACAGAGGCATAACAAGCTTTTGCACGTCATTTATTATGCCAGCCGTGTTCTAAATGACGCACAAAAGAACTACACAACCACAGAGAAAGAGTTACTTGCAGTGGTTTATGCCATTGACAAGTTTAGATCCTACCTAGTGGGATCAAAGGTGATTGTGTACACTGACCATGCTGCTCTTAAATACTTACTCACAAAGCAGGATTCAAAACCCAGGCTTATCAGATGGGTGTTGCTTCTGCAAGAGTTTGATATAGAAATAAGAGACAGAAAAGGGACAGAAAACCAAGTGGCTGATCATCTGTCCCGAATAGAACCAGTAGCTGGGGCGTCCCTCCCTTCTACTGAGATCTCTGAGACTTTCCCAGATGAGAAACTCTTTGCCATTCAGGAAGCTCCATGGTTTGCAGATATGGCAAACTATAAAGCTGTGAGGTTCATACCCAAGGAGTACAGTAGAGTACAAAGAAAGAAATTAATTTCAGATGCCAAGTACTACCTCTGGGATGAACCATATCTCTTTAAGAGATGTGCTGACAGAGTGATCCGCAGATGTGTACCCAGAGAAGAAGCACAAAGGATCCTATGGCACTGCCATGGATCACATTATGGAGGACATTTTGGAAGTGAGCGAACAGCCACTAAAGTCCTCCAGTGTGGCTTCTACTGGCCTACTCTCTATAAAGATTCCCGAGAGTTTGTGCGTAACTGTGACAGTTGCCAAAGAGCTGGTAACCTGCCTCACGGATATGCCATGCCTCAACAAGGGATATTAGAGATAGAATTGTTTGATGTATGGGGAATTGACTTCATGGGGCCATTCCCACCATCATACTCAAACACTTACATTCTGGTGGCGGTGGACTATGTATCTAAGTGGGTAGAAGCAATTGCTACACCCACTAATGATACCAAGACCGTGCTAAAATTCCTCCAGAAACACATCTTCAGCAGATTTGGTGTTCCCAGAGTACTAATCAGTGATGGGGGCACTCATTTCTGCCATAAGCAGCTATACTCTGCTATGGTTAGATACGGAATTAGCCATAAAGTGGCAACTTCGTATCATCCACAGACAAATGGGCAAGCAGAAGTCTCTAACAGAGAGCTAAAAAGAATCCTAGAACGGACTGTGATAGCCCGAAGAAAGGATTGGGCAAAGAGCTTGGATGATGCTCTGTGGGCATACAGAACAGCATTCAAGACTCCTATAGGCACCTCTCCATACCAATTGGTGTATGGGAAGGCCTGTCATTTGCCTGTGGAACTAGAACATAAAGCCTACTGGGCAACCAGATTCCTAAACATGGATGCTCAGTTAGCTGGTGAAAAAAGATTGCTTCAGCTAAATGAGCTAGAGGAGTTCAGACTCAATGCCTTTGAAAATGCTAAAATTTATAAGGAAAAGGCAAAGAAGTGGCATGACAAGAGATTGTCAACCAGAGTCTTTGAGCCAGGACAAAAAGTTCTGCTCTTCAACTCCAGGCTCAAATTGTTTCCAGGAAAACTCAAATCCCGGTGGAGGGGTCCGTATGTGATTACAGGAGTGTCACCATATGGATATGTTGACCTCCAGGATATTGATTCAGACAGAAGGTTCATTGTTAATGGACAGAGAATCAAGCATTATCTTGAAGGCAATTTTGAGCAGGAATGCTCAAGATTGAGACTTGAGTGATTCTTAGCAGAAGTCCAGCTAAAGACAGTAAAGAAGCGCTTGCTGGGAGGCAACCCAGTCATTAGGAGGGTATATGATTAGTTCTTACAAAGGCAAGTATCAAAAATGAAGGAATTCACAGAGTTACAGAAGGATTCAGCTCAAAAAGCAGAGAAAATGAGCTTACTGGCGAAAAATGCCAGTAAGGGGCATTTTGGGCGTTAAACGCCAGAATGGGTACCATTCTGGGCGTTTAACGCCAGGAATGGTGCCATTTTGGGCGTTAAACGCCAGAATGGGCACCATTCTGGGCGTTTAACGCCAGGTGTGCAGCGTCCTGGGCGTTCTGAAAAACGCCCAGTGACAAAGGATTTCTGGCGTTTAACGCCAGCCAGGGCACCTGGCTGGGCGTTAAACGCCCAAAAGGGGTAGCAAATGGGCGTTAAACGCCAGAATGGGTGCCATTCTGGGCGTTTAACGCCAGCTTGGTGGGGGGACCACAATTTTGTTTTCAATTCAATTTTTTTTCAAACTTTCCTTTTCTCACCCATACTTTTCTACAAAATCACACTTCAATCATTCATCATTCACTTTCAAATCTTCAAAAATCAAAACCACTCTTCAAATTTATTTCAAATCAATCACAAACATTGTTCAAAAATTTCACCCTTTTCTCAATTTTTTTTCATATCTTCTCAAATCTCCTTTCAAATTTCTCTCTTCTTTTTCGAAAACTCCCCTCCCCACCTTATAAATACACGTTTGGCTCCCTCACTCCATCACACCATTCGAATTTCCTCTTCCTCCCCCTCTCTTCTCTCTTTTCTTTTGCTTGAGGACAAGCAAACCTCTAAGTTTGGTGTGCTTTTCCGTGATCACTAAGCCAAGATTCATCAAGATCATGGCTCCCAAGGGAAAACAAACCAATTTAAGAGGAAAGAAAGAGAATAATCCAAAGAATCTTTAGAATCAAGAGAAGTTCTTAACCAAAGAACATGAAGACCATTATCACAAAATAATGGGTCTAAGGTCAGTGATCCCGGAAGTGAAATTTGATCTGAAAGAAGATGAATATCCGGGGATCCAAGAGCAAATTCGAAACAGAGGATGGGAAGTTCTAACCAATCCTGAGACAAAGGTTGGAAGGAACATGGTTCAGGAATTCTACTCAAATCTGTGGCTAACAGATAAGCAGAGAATGACTGGAACCGCTTACCATACCTACAGAACCATGGTCAGAGGGAAAGTTATGTACTTTCATCTGGACAAAATAAGAGAAATCTTCAAGTTGCCTCAACTGCAAGATGATCCTGACTCCTTCAATAGGAGGATGGTGAGAGTAGATAAAGGGTTGGATCAAGTTCTAGAGGACATATGCCTCCCTGGAACTAAGTGGATAACCAATTCAAAGGGTGTCCCAAACCAACTCAAGAGGGGAGACCTCAAACCAATTGCAAGAGGTTGGCTAGATTTTATTGGGCGTTCCATATTGCCCACTAGCAACCATTCTGAGGTCACCATCAAGAGAGCAGTGATGATTCATTGCATTATGCTTGGAAGAGAAGTGGAGGTGCATCATGTGATTGCCTGTGAGATCTACACAATTGCAAATAAGAATTCCACTGAAGCCAAATTGGCCTACCCAAGCTTGATCTCCTTGCTCTGTAAAGAGGCTGGGGTGAAGATGGGAGTAGATGAGTTCATACCCATTGAACATCCAATCACCAAGAAGTCAATAGAGGGACAAGTGCAAGACAACTCTATCAAAAGGAGGGCGCAAGAATTCCTCCCTGAATTCCCAAGAATTGACTACTGGACCAGCCTAGAAGCATCTATTACCAAGTTGCAAGAAACTATGGAGCAACTGAAGGAAGAACAGCAGAATCAAAACTGCATGCTCTGCAAATTGCTGAAGGAACAAGAGAAGCAGGGGCGTGAAATTCAAGAGATGAAACGCCAAAAGCTCTCCTCCCAAGCTGAGGGAGCATCCACTTCTCAAAATCAAGGTTGTTGAGTCCTAACTCTGTGAAAACCTCTATCATTAGGAGCCTATTGTTTTCGTTTTTTATTTTATTTTGTTTCATCTTATATTTATTTTCTGAGTCTTGTTCTTAATTCATAATTAATAAAATTAAAGTTTATGCCTTAAAGCTATGAATGTCTTATGAATCCATCACCTCCCTTAAAAGAAAAATGCTTTAATCACAAAAGAACAAGAAGTACAGGATTTCGAAATTTATCTCTGAAACTAGTTGAATTAGTTTGATGTGGTGACAATACTTTTTGTTTTCTGAATGAATGCTTGAACAGTGCATATGTCTTTTGAATTTGTTGTTTTGAGAATGTTAAAAATTGTTGGCTCTTGAAAGAATGAGGAGAAAGAGAACTGTTATTGAGGATCTGAAAAATCATCAAAATTGATTCTTGAAGCAAGAAAAAGCAGTGAAAAAAAAAAGAGAAAAAAAAAATTTTCGAAAAAAAAAAAGAAAGAAAAAAAAAGAGTGTGCTTAAGAACCCTGGACACCTCTAATTGGGGACTTTAGCAAAGCTGAGTCACAATCTAAAAAGGTTCACCCAATTATGTGTCTGTGGCATGTATGTATCCGGTGGTAATACTGGAAGACAGAGTGCTTTGGGCCACAGCCAAGACTCATACACTAGCTATGTTCAAGAATCATTATACTAAACTGGGAGAATCAATAATACTATCTGAGTTCTGAGTTCTCATAGATGCCAATCATTCTGAACTTCAAAGGATAGAGTGAGATGCCAAAACTGTTCGGAGGCAAAAAGCTACTAGTCCCGCTCATCTAATTGGAGCTATGTTTCTTTGATATTTTGGAATCTATAGTATATTCTCTTCTTTTTATCCTATTTTGATTTTCAGTTGCTTGGGGACAAGCAACAATTTAAGTTTGGTGTTGTGATGAGCGGATAATTTATACGCTTTTTGGCATTGTTTTTAGTATGTTTTTAGTATCTTTTAGTTAGTTTTTATTATATTTTTATTAGTTTTTAGTTAAAATTCACTTTTCTGGACTTTACTATGAGTTTGTGTGTTTTTTTGTGATTTCAGGTATTTTCTGGCTGAAATTGAAGGTTCTGAGCAAAAATCTGATCCAGAGACTGAAAAGGACTGCAGATGCTGTTGGATTCTGACCTCCCTGCACTCAAAGTGGATTTTCTGGAGCTACAGAAGCCCAATTGGCGCGCTCTCAACGGCATTGGAAAGTAGACATCCTGGGCTTTCCAGCAATATATGATAGTCCATACTTTGCCCAAGATTTGATGGCCCAAACCTGCGTAGCAATTCGGCCTCAGAAATTCCAGCGTTAAACGCCGGAACTGGCATAAAACTTGGAGTTAAACGCCCAAACTGGCATAAAAGCTGGCGTTTAACTCCAGAAAAGGTCTCTACACGAAATTGCTTCATTGCTCAGCCCAAGCACACACCAAGTGGGCCCGGAAGTGGATTTTTCTGTCATTTACTCATTTCTGTAAACCTTAGGATACTAGTTTACTATTAATAGGATCTTTTGACATTGTATCTGTACCTCATGACATTTTACACGTTTCTTTGTATACTTTCCACAGCATGAGTCTCTAAACCCCATGGTTGGGGGTGAGGAGCTCTGCTGTGTCTTGATGGATTAATGCAATTACTACTGTTTCTTATTCAATCATGTTTGTTTCCATTCTAAGATATCACTTGCTCCTAACCCGGATGAATGTGATGATCCGTGACACTCATCATCATTCTCAACTATGAACATGTGCCTGACAACCATCTCTGTTCTACCTTAGATTAAGTAGATATCTCTTGGATTCTTTAATCGGAATCTTCGTGGTATAAGCTAGAACTGATGGCGGCATTCAAGAGAGTCCGGAAGGTCTAAACCTTGTCTGTGGTATTCTAAGTAGGACTCGATGATTGAATGACTGTGACGTGCTTCAAACTCCTGAAGGCGGGGCGTTAGTGACAGACGCAAAAGAATCACTGGATTCTATTCCGGCCTGATTGAGAACCGACAGATGATTAGCCTATGCTGTGACAGAGCATCAGGGACGTATTTTCACTGAGAGGATGGGAGGTAGCCATTGACAACGGTGAAACCCTACATACAGCTTGCCATGGAAGGAGCCTTGCGTGTTTGATGAAGATGACAGTAGGAAAGCAGAGATTCGGAAGATGGAGCATCTCCAAAGCCTCAGCCTATTCTCCATTACTGCAAAACAAGTACCTTTTTCATGTTCTTTTGCTTTTTACCATCAATCCTGATAATTTCCGATATCCTGACTGAGATTTACAAGGTAACCATAGCTTGCTTCAAGCCGACAATCTCCGTGGGATCGACCCTTGCTCACGCAAGGTATTACTTGGACGACCCAGTGCACTTGCTGGTTAGTTGTGCGGGATTGCAAAAGTGTTATTGCAATTTCGTGAACCAGTTATCAACCACTATCTTAAGATCTTTAGACAATACAAACTTAAATATTTTGCTTTCAAAGTTTAGTAGTTTACTACTATAAGAGAAACCAAAATTCTTTCTTCATCTTATAAATGTTTGCTTTGATGATATTAATCAATAAAGCAATTATATCCAAAAAACATCAAACCATTTCCAACTCTGATTTAAATTTATCCAAGCAACAAAGAAAAAGAATAAAGGTTTCGTCATAAAAAAAAGGATGAAGGTTCCTCGAAGTAGCAGCTGTACAATCCACATCATTTAACACAAACTAGAAGTTCAGAAATCTCGTTCTTCCATAGCTACTGGCTCAAAGCTATCGCCACCTAAATCTAACCTGCCACCTAACATATCACAAATTTCTAATCAAGAAGAGACTCAAACTTGCAGACTCACAGTAAAATTATATTCACTTGAAGAGACTCAAAACAAATCAGAAAAGCAAAAGGATTTCATAATAACCCAAAGCTAAACTTGACATTTTAATGCCCCTTCATCGTGTTACTAAATAAATTATCAAAACAGTCACAATCAAAGCACATGTAAATCACAAAACTTGACCCTACACTTGTCTACTTTGCCGTTGAACAAAGCTGGAAACACAAAACTAAGTTACAGGTAATTCTAGTTTCTAACCCTGCCAACCTAAATTTCAGCAACTCTAAATTTAAGCTCAGGTACTAATATGCAAGGTCAATTATTAGAGCGTCGTCCTCAAAATCTTAGTAAAACAACACATAATTTTGATTCAGCAACATTAAACCAAGATAATCCATATTGATCAGCATCATGCGATAATTCATCTTTACTGACTGAGGTATTATTATCAGCAACACCACACACAAAATAGCAGCTTAGAAGAACCAAAGCTAATCAATAATCACAACACATTCAATAATCAATAATCAGTAAATTAAAATAATAAAATCACAACACACAAAAAATAGCAGCATAGCAAAACCAAACAGAGAAATAAATTTCACACATCAGAAATTACCAAAACACAGAAAATAAAAAAAAGCTACAAACCCTAATATGGAAGACGTGGCGTGACTGAGTGTCGCGAACGACAAGGACAGCGGCGAGTAGGACGACTGAGAAATAGACAGCGGCGCACCTGAAAAGTGGATGATGGCTTGACCGAGAGGAGGAGGAAACGGCGGCGCTTGCAATGATTCTTCCTCTATGTGAGCGCGACGGCGGCGCAAGAGAGCACATTTGAAGCTAGAAGCCTTGAATAGAGCACGAAAGAGGGAGACACCGAGACAAGGAGCACCTTCGAACGGGACAGAGGCTGCGGTGGAACAGAGCTAGCGCCGACGGGACCGTGGCTGCGCGAAAAGGAGGGACTGAGCTCGCCGGCGTTCAGAGGAACGGCTAGCTCTAGGGTGATGGGAGGGACGAGGGAGGGTGTGTTGCTGCGCCGTTGGAGATTTGGAGTGGGTTAGGGTTCGTAACATAAGAGTTGGGAAGGGGGTTACTGAATGCTGAATGACGCGTTTTGAGTGTTTTTGTGCAAAGCAAAAAACCGGCCGGGTCCCGGTTCGGTTCGACTGACCGGTTACCGGCCGGTTTAGCAGTTCAATAACAATTTTTATTTTTTCCGGTTTTGACATAAAATCGAACCGTAATCCTCATCGGTTCACGGTTCAACCGGTTCGATCAGGCAGTTCGAACCGGTTTTCAGAACATTGCATGGGCGTGCTGACTCACCATGCAGGGGCGTGGTGCCTGGTGATCCGTGCAACGCAACAGAGATTCCCGCGGAGTTCCAATGCGGCTGCTCCACCACGCGGGGGGCGTGTTGCAGGCTGCCTGCATGCAGGGGACAACCCCCCCTCCGGAAACCAGTGAGCTCTTCTCCTTCTTGTATATAAATCCCATTGTTAATGAATCTGAAGCAATGAAATGAGAGAGAAGCAAGTTAGTGTGTGGGCTGTCTCAATATAGTGAGTAGTAGTGAAAAAAATTAGTCAATGTAGAAGTAGTGAGTAGTAGTAGTGACTAGCAGCAGTGAAAGAAATAAATTTTTAGTTTAAGGGATAAAAAAATGGTACGTAATTATTTGGCGTCCGAAGAACATATTATCAACTATTTGGATCATCCTATTTACGTAAGTTAGCAAATTTTAATTTTTTTCTGTATTTAAAGTTTTTTTTATGTATTTATATTTGTTTTATCTATATATAATTTGTAATGAGAATATTATTTTGTATATTTTATAAATATTTTAATAATATAGTAATAGTATTTTTATAAAATAAACGTTAATAATAATAATAATATGTAATTTTTTAATAATTTTTTTATTTTTGTTATTAGAAAATATATTCAGGAATGAATAAAAAAATATTTTTACTTTTTAAACATAAATATATTGCGTGTAGTAATAAATAAATATTATAATAAATTAAATATGTAAATTGTATAAAACATATGTTGTTATTAAAAAATTGAAGAAATAATAATTTGAAAAATAAATAATAATAATAATACGTGATGTTATTAAATATTATAGCAATCGAAAAAAAATTGTGAATGTTTATTAATATATTTATAAGGATTATTATTTAATTAATGTAACAGATATCTTTGTTGATGCAACCTAACAGGAATTTGTTGGTGCGTAAACTGGATACGCCATAGACGTGGAATCCATTGGTGGAGAACTACTTACGCGCCACGGGATTCTACCACGTCTCTAAAATTGGAGTCATAAGAGGATTTCACCCCATGTTAGCTGTTCTGGTTGAAAGGTGGAGGCCTGAGACCCACACATTTGTATTGCCGATCGGTGAGGTTACAGTGACATTAGAGGATGTCGCTAATATATTCGGCCTACCCATTTATGAAGAGCCTGTCAGTGGATGGACAGATAGCAGTAACGAGTTCGTTCAAAGTCAGGGCATAGCGATATTCGGTCGTGTGCCATCAGTCAGTCAGAATGCGAAGTCCTATATAAAGCTGGGTTGGATTCGACGTATTAGAGATACAGAGCTGTTGGACACTGAGGAGTCCATCAGGCAATACGTCAGATGTCAGATCTTCTGTTTGTTAGGGTCGACTCTATTCACGGACAAGTCGACCGCATATGCCCATGCGAAATATCTACCATTACTTCGTGATTTCGAGCAGATCCATACTTATAGTTGGGGGTCAGCATGTCTGGCACATCTTTACAGAGCACTATGCCGTGCATCACGATATGATACAAAGGAGATGGATGGCCCTCTGAATCTGTTGTTTGTTTGGGCATGGGAGCGAATGCCGTGTCTTGCTCCCATACCGAGACAAACGCTTCCACCGGCCGAGATACCAGTTGCCAGGAGGTAATAAGTCTTTTTTTAGTTATCTGTTATATTCATGATGGATGTTTGACATATGATGACTTATTTAAATTTTTTCAATTAACAATGTTCAGATGGAGTCATTCGGAACGGACCACAGCTTTCAGGCATGATATAGACTACATGCAGGAGGTAAATAGTTATGTTTCTTCTGATTCGTTTCTTCAACCATTATTGTTAAGGTTCTAATATATCAATAATACTGTGGCAGTTTGAGTGGTGGCCGTATGACGGGTTGATCGTCCCCAACGACTTGCATCCTCATCTTGAGATGTGTGACATCGTTGCTCCGTTGTTGTCGTTCGAGTGTGTCGAGTGGCACCCTGCGGACCGAGTGATGCGTCAATTTGGATATGTACAACCTCCTCCGGGGTACCAAGGGATATTCCAGTTGACCAGCATTGCATCGTTCTACGCAGAGTGCAGCTTCATGACTTGGCAATTTTGCATGGGCCATGGATAGTGGAGTGGGCCAACAGGCGACACAGCCAACTACGAGACCTGCACCCCGTTCCGTCCTGGGATTTTTTACCGACGGTTGAGTACCGGGATTGGTACATGCGCTCCAACGGACATCTGTTGCGATTGACGGGGTACGTTCCTCATCATCCACAGCCACCTGCCCCACAGCCACCTCCCCCTCAGCCACCTCAGCATGCAGTGTTTGAGCCATTTCCTTATTATATACCACAGCCACCTGCCCCACAACCACATCCCCTTCAGCCACCTCAGCATGCAGTGTTTGAGCCATTTTCTTATTATATACCACAGCCACCGGCCTACAATCATGGTAGCCATCACACTCAAGGCAGCCACCACTCTCAGCAGTCTCAGTACAGCCACCACTCTCAGCCGTCCCAGCACAGCCACCACTCTCAGCAGTCCGACCACAGCCACCACTCTCAACATCATGATCCCATACTTACCATCCCTTCCGGTCATGATTTGTTTGACTTCTCCAGCGACAAACTCGGAGATCAGCAACTACAGCATTGGACTGACGCTGGTTTGGGTGGCTGGTCAGATTTTAGTGGTATCCCTTCACCGTCAGTGCCGGATGATCCACGTAAGGCATCAGCAGATATGGGACATGGTTTGCGAGGTCGTAGTTCCGACCACACGTCAGAGAGTGCGTCATGTGATAGTGGTTTTATCCAGCATTAGCGGCCATACGCAGTTGTTGACACGTTCAACCCCGGTCCATCCGCTCCGACAGATGCAGGCGGGTCGGCCGCTCCGACAGATGCAGGTGGGTCGGCCGCTCCTACAGAGGCAGGTGGTTCCGGAGCTCCGGGGGTGGATGACTCAGTTCGAGGTCACCCATATGACCTACGGACGGAGCGAAATCCACCTGATAGGTATACTCCATCGCAGTTAGAGACGGGCATTATGCGTAAGGGACTGCACTGGTTGTTAACTTAATGTAAATCGTGTTTAATGTTTGGTTTGTTAATTAACGTATGTCGTGTTTAATGTTTGGTTTATTAACTTATGTAATCAGTTAATGTTTGTTTTGTTAATCAGTTTAATGTTTGGTTTATTAAGTTATGTAATCAGTTAATGTTTGTTTTGTTAATCAGTTTAATGTTTGGTTTATTAACTTATGTAATCAATTAATGACAATGTTAAGCGACCATTTTAATATCAATGGATAGACTTCAATTGAAAAATACAAAACACGTCTAATTTCAAAAGCATCGACTAACAAAATACAAATTAAAAAATACAAACATGACAATATTAAACTACGAAGCAGCACCACTCGGTCCAGCACGCTGAGGACACCTACTCCGACTATGACCCTGAGCACCATAGAGACGGCATATCCGAGGACTTCGCATGTCGCGTGAGTCTATTTCATTCAAGTATCGGGTCAGTTTGGGCCTGCCTTTAGACGTTCGCCTCTGCGCGGGATTAGCGACCAATGTGGGTCCCTCATAAGCAGGCCATGTATCAGGATCACCTAATGGTGTGAACTCAAACCTATATACTTTACGAACCTCTATCATCTTGTACACATCATGCACATACAACTGCCAATCGAGACGCTGGTTAGCACAGCAAGCAATAACATGGCGACATGGTATTCGTTCAACCTGAAAGTGCCCACAGTCACACGTCCATCGCACAAGATCAACAACTAGCACCTTTCCAGTAGTCATTTTGCGCACCTCAAACACCTCATTTCGTCTATCAAAGCGGTGCACAACTATATTCCCAGCCTGTTGCATACTTGCTTCTATCCGCTGTTGCACAAATGCGGAGTACGTATATCCAGCACGCTTGCGTTCGCGAGTTTCGGCACTCTTCCGCGTAAAAAGTTCATTTAACCTATAATATGTTGCTCGGACCAGCGCCAACACAAGTAGATTACGGACACCCTTCAACACTGAGTTAATGCACTCGACAAGGTTCGTTGTCATATGGCCCCATCGATGTCCCTCGTCGAATGCCAATACCCAATGTCTGAGTCCAATGGCATCGCACCACCTGGCATATGCCTCGCCTCGCTCTTCCAACCTCTTATAGTTGATATTGTACTCCTCCACCGTTCTTAAATACCCTATGTTGACAACAAGATTTTGCAAGTGAGGGACTTTGAATGCCCTTAAGAAGTTACTGCCGATGTGTCTTATACAAAACATCCACCATGCTCTTGGAGGTTGCCAGTCGCCACCGGAACGATTTACTGCTGCCCGTATTAACTCATGTCGGTCTGAGATCATACCCACGCCGTCTTTTCTAACAACATACATTCGCAGATTCTTGAGAAAGAAGTGCCACGCATCAGCTGTCTCCCCTTCCACCAAGGCAAAGGTGATAGGCACAATGTTCTGGTTCCCATCTTGTGCAACAGCAACTAGAAGTGTACCTTTGTATTTTTCGTATAGGTGTGTGCCGTCAACCTGAACCAGGGGCTTGCAATGTCTGAATGCCCTAATGCATGGATTGAAACTCCAAAATACACGATGAAGTACTTTTACACCTTGCGCCTCCTCATTCCCGTTGTACAGTGGTCGTGTTTCTATTTGGACAACTGAACCAGGCATCTTCTGCACCATGACCGAGAGCCACCATGGCAAGGCTTGATAAGAATCCTCCCAACCACCGAAAACGTTGGCTATGGACTTCTGCTTTGCCAACCAAGCCTTTCGGTAACTAATGGTATAGTTGAACCTTGATTGGACTTCCGCAGTTATAGATTTCACCTTGATGGATGGGTCCGTCTTGACCAATGGCCTTATAGTATCAGCAACTGTATCTGAGTCCAGCTTGGAATGATCTTGTGAAATCGTTTCGATTGTGCACGTGTGCCTACCGTTGTATCTTCGTATCTCCCAATAACCTTTTTTCTGTATCAAGCTAGCTCGGATAAGCCAATCACATCCACGCATGTACATCTTGCATTTTGCATAGAACGTCTGTGGCTCAGACTCATACACCTCATAGTCAACTCCTTTAGCAATAGTGAAAATTCTAATTGCTGCGACGATCGACTTTCTAGAACTGTATTCCATTCTAATCTGGAACTCCCCATCCTCAGCATCGGCAATGCCTATGTCAACAAAATTAAAAAATAGTAAAAAAATTTAAAGTTAAAATTTAAAATACATATCTTTACTAACATTTTAAGAATATTCAACTATTTTAATTTTTAGCGGTTCGGTTAGACCGGTTTACCAAGTTAGACCGGTTTACTAACAAAAAATTATTATTTAGTCACCACGTACCTATGTTTGTATATTCCGGAAACTCGGGGGCATGCATGGCCTCGAGATCCAACTCACGTATAAAAGATGGAACGTCCATCGGTTGACTGCTCGACGGACCCACCACTACATTCTCTGCTGCTGCCTCAACTCCCACATTACCATTCTCATCTTCGTCGCCGGCCTCATAAGGGGCTTCGAAGTCATCTTCGCTGTCACTATTCATTCCTTGATACACTGCAGCTCTATCATCATGTATATCTATATCATTCTGAACCGTCACTGCATCTACAGTTTCAAAATCAACGTACACCTCAATCTGTGGGTGTCGTATCTGAGTCTGCCGGTGAACTTGAAACATCTTCTGCATACTCGCTTCATCAGTGATCGGCATGGCATCAAACTGTATTAGACCACCAAAAACCACAACCGAATTCTGGTACAGAATTCTGCTCACTCTCATTAACGTACCATTCTCCATGCATTGACAGAGGCCGTTCTGCAACTCCATTAACGTCATCGTGCATGGAACCACAAACGAAAACGGATTCTGGGACACAAACCTCACTCCCTCATGAGTATTACGTATTATCTCACCATTGCGATACACCACCAAATTTGCAGTGCCCTCCATTACACCAACAACAGCCTCAAAGAATCCTCACAACACACTCAATCTCACTCAATATGGAAAACACTCTCGAGCTCTACCTTATATAAAGCAGTGCACTTAACACGCCCCCCACGTGCTGCCTGCTTCAACTAATCACGCTTTGACACGTGTCAGAACGCCCCTTCATGCTGAGTCATCACGCCCCCCACGTATTGCTTACTTGGACCAATCACTCCTCGCCACGTCAGCATGCCCCCCACGTACTGATTCATCACGCCCCCACGTGCTGCACACGTCAGCACGCCCCATGCGTGCTGCTTAGGTGGCTCAACCACAGCATGCCACCTAGCCTCCATGCCCCCACGTGTTGAAGACACGTCAGCACGCCCCCTGCATGCTGACTCAGCACGCCCCCTACGTGCTGCTTAGGTGACTCAACTACAGCATGCCACCTAGCCTCCACGCCCCCCACGTGTTGAAGACACCACGCCCCCTGCGTGTTACCCCTTCATCTGACACGTCCATCTATTTGTAATACACACATTTACTCCATTTTCACCCAATACACCAAAATGTTTTTCATATTTAAATTAATGAGCCGTATTAATCTTTCAACTATCAATATAAAACTTTATTGAATCTTTTTTACATGGACCATTTTGTCACAAACTAATATTTCAAGGGTCAAAATAATGGTTTATTAAAATGATATTTACTGGTGGAGACAGTAGCCGCCAGAGTTACACAAAGAATCTGAGTAAGAGGCCATGAAGCATACCTCATAGAATCAATGTATGTAGATACCGTCTCCACATCAATGCCGCAAGACTCAGCCTATTTTTTCAACATTTCTGCATTATAGACACGCTGAGCTCCTGAAATAATCTCCTCACCTAAGGGGCCAGCAATACAGAACTTAGAATAAGTGTAAATAACTATATCTATGAAAAATACTTGCATGCTCCAAAACAACCATATCCATTTATTTTCATTTCTTATACCAATGCAATATATGACAAAATTTCTTATATTTCTTACCTCTCATAAAGACATCAAATGAATTGGAGTATTGTGGATTATCCGAGCAAGACATTGTGAAAAAAAAAAGGCTTTACAGCCAAGGGGTACTGGTGAAGGATATAGAACTCCGTCTTAAACCTATAAACAAAAATTACAAAAAGTTAATCCAAAATAACAGGTCATTAAAAAGTAAATAAAATATTTACACTTCTTTGTGTGTGTGAGAGAGAGAGAAAGAGAGAGTTATAAGACATAATGTATATATTTGGTTAGCGTGCAGATGATGCTGTATACCAGGGCGCTGACCAACGAGTCTATTATGGATGTTGAAGGTCTTGTTTTGCTCCTTTCTTAACCAATCAAAGGCGCCACAAAGCAGGTTAGTTAGCTTCTGAGATTTGATTTTGGATAGAAATAAAGGGAAACAATAGCATTGTATTTTGTATGGTTTAACACTGCTAGCTTTTCTCTTTCCGGAAGTTAGAGTTTGAAATCTTAACAACTACTATGTTGAATTTGGTTGCACAGTGGTTTTGGGTTTAGAAATATTTGTAAGGTTTATAATATAGAATGTAATATTTGAAATCTCCTTAACTTGTTGTTGTGATAAGAATGGGACGTGGATGCCCATTCTTATGTGGAGTTCACATTTTCAAGAGAGAATGAACATAAATGAATGTTGAAAATAAACCCCTCATACATGTATAAATAGGGGCACATATATGATCCATAATACACCCATCAATAAACAATTCTCTCTCTCTTTATGTTACAATACTCCTTCTTCCTCTTTATATTTCTTTATTTTATATTTTGTTACATCTTCCTTATTTATTTATTTATTTATTTTACAACACGTTATCAACACGAAGCTCTAACGAAGTTTTAGGAAGACTTCAGGTAATAAATTTTTATTATGTCAAAACTCTTTCATCTTGGATATAATGCTCTTGATATATCTGAAAATAATTATTTATTATGGATACTAGATGTTAAAATTTATCTTGATTCAATGGATCTTGGAGATACCATTAAGGCTAAAAATAATGCATCCCAGAAGGATAAAGTCAAGGCCATGATTTTTCTTCGTCGTCATCTTGATGTATGATTGAAAAATGAATATCCCACATTAAAAGATCCTGCAGATCTGTGAAAAAATATTGAAGAAAGGTACAATCATCAAAAGACGGTGATACTTCCTCAAGCCCGATATGTTAGAGAAAACTTTCTCGATGTTTCATGCCTCGAATATGCTCCTGCAGTAGCAATCGAGAAAAAGGATTTAAAAAATATTCTAAGCTAATTTCTTACTTTCTTGTTGTTGAATGCAACAATGAGTTGCTCTTAAGAAATTATGAAGCGCGCCCAGCTGGCGCTGCCCCATTTCCTGAAGCAAATGCGTCAAATTATAACCCCAGAAGATGTAAATGGCAAGATTTTAATAACAAGAAAAATTATAGAAGGAAAAGAAATTATGTTCACAAAAAAGGATCTCGCCAGAAGTGGGATAAAGAAACAAACAATGGGCAAAGTAAATCAATTGAGGATAAATGCTTCCGTTGTGGTGGACAGGGCCATTGGTCATGTACCTGTCGTACCCCAAGACACCTTGTTGATCTTTATTAAGCATCCTTGAAAAAGGATGACAAAGAAAAGGAAACAAATTTTGTTTCAAATTATAAAAATTCCCCCACCCATTATGATGTATCTAATTTCTTTGGAGATCTTGAAGGAAATTTTGGCCATCTGATCAATGATGGAATAGTTTAATATGTGTGTTTATTAAGTATTCATGTGAATAATTTTTTCTGTGCATGTGCTTTTGCTCATTTTATTATTATTATCATTTGTTTTTGAAGAAAAATGGCAAGAACATATTCTGAAGATATTTGCCTTGTGAATAGTGCAAGTTCACACACTATTCTTAAAAGTACAATATATTTTACCTATCTTGTGCCAAAAGAAGAGTATGTTAATACTATTATTGGCTCAGGCAATGTGATTGAAGGCTTCGGAAGAGCTATAATTTTACTTCCCGGAGGAACAAAATTTATAATAAATAATGCACTATTATCTACCAAGTCTCTGAGGAACTTGTTGAGTTTCAAAGATATTCACCGAAATGGATATCATATTGAAACAATGAATGAAGAAAATCATGAGTATTTATGTATTGCAACTCATGATTTAAATAAAAGGGTTATATTAGAAAAGTTACCCTCACTTTTATCTGGATTGTATTATACCAAGATTAGTGCAATTGAATCACATGCCATTGTAAACCAGAAGTTTACTAGCCCAAATGATTTCATAACTTGGCACAACCGATTGGGTCATCCGGGAACAACCATGATGAGGAAAATTATTGAAAACACCCATGGGCATTCACTAAAGAACTAGAAGATTCTTAAATCTAGTGAATTTTGTTGTGCTGCATGTTCTCAAGGGAAGTTAATTTTAAGGCCATCACCAGTAAAGATTGGATTTGAGTCCCCTAAATTCCTAGAAAGGATTCAAGGTGATATATGTGGACCTATTCATCCACCATGTGGATCTTTTAGATATTTTATGGTCCTAATAGACGCATCTTCGAGATGGTCACATGTGTGCCTATTATCTTCTCGCAACCTGGCGTTTGCGAGATTATTGGCTCAAATTATTTGATTAAAATCATAATTTCCAGAAAATCCAATCAAAGCAATTCGTCTTGATAATGCTGGTGAATTCACTTCCCAAGCATTTGACACTTATTGTATGGCTAATGGAATAAGTGTTGAACATCCAGTAGCTTTTGTTCACACACAAAATGGGTTAGCAGAATCACTTATTAAGCACCTCCAATTAATTGCTAGACACTTGCTTATGAGAACAAATCTTTCAACCTCGGTTTGGGGGCATGCTATTTTACATGCCGCAGCACTTATTCATTTGAGGCCAACGAGTTACCATCAGTTCTCTCCTATGCAATTAGCTTTTGGCCAGCAGCCAAATCTTTCCCATTTAAGAATATTTGGATGTGCGATATATATTCCCATTGCACCACCTAATCGTACCAAAATGGGACCCCAAAGAAAATTAGGGATATATGTTGGATATGATTCTCTCTCTATAGTGAGGTATCTTGAAATACAAACTGAAGATGTATTTAAAGCCTAGTTTGCGGATTGTCATTTTGATGAATCAAAATTTCCAACATTAGGGGGAGAGAATAAGCTTCCTGAAAAGGAACTTAATTAGAATGCATCATCGTTGATGCATTTAGATCCTCGATCAGGGCAATGTGAACTAGAAGTTCAAAAGATTATACATTTGCAAAGAATAGCAAATGAATTGCCTGATGCATTTTTCGATACAAAGAGGATAACTAAATCTTATATACCAGTGGAAAATGCCCCAACTCGAATTGATGTCCCAGTAGGACAAGTAGCCACTAAAGCAAATTCACGCCAGAAGTGTGGCAGGCCTGTCGGTTCCAAAGACAAAAATTTTCGAAAGAGAAAAGGGGTAAATATGATTCCTATTGAAAAAGACATTGTAAAGACACTTGCAGTTGTCCAAAATTCTGATATAACGCCAGAAGACGTTCAGGTACCTGAAAATTGTGAAAATGAGGAGATCTCAATAAATTATGTCTTTACAGGAAAGAAATGGGACCCAAATAAGACAATTGTCAATGAAATATTTGCATATAATGTGGCATTGAATATCATGCATGAAAGTAAGGATCTTAAGCCAAGATCAGTCGAAGAATGTCGACAAAGAAATGATTGGCCAAAATGGGAAGAAGCCATGAAGGCTGAGTTAGACTCACTTGCAAAATGTGAAGTCTTTGGACCTGTAGTCCGTACACCAGAAGATGTAAAACCTGTTGGATACCGGTGGATATTTGTGAGAAAATGAAATGAGAAAAAATAAAGTTGTGCGCTACAAAGCCCGACTTGTGGCACAAGGTTTTTCACAAATGCCCGGTATAGATTATGAAGAAACATATTCCCCTGTAGTGGATGCGATAACATTGCGTTATTTGGTCAGTTTATCTGCATATCATAAACTGCATATGCATTTAATGGATGTGGTAACAGCCTATTTATACGGCTCATTAGATCGGGATATCTATATGAAAGTTCCTGAAGGACTAAAGATATCTAAACCATCTAATGAATATTCGCAAGGGTTATACTCAGTCAAATTGCAAAGATCTTTATATGGTTTGAAGCAATCTGGACGAATGTGGCATAATCGTCTTACTGAGTATCTGGCCAAAAATGGATTCAAGAATGATGATATCTGTCCATGTGTTTTCATAAAGAAATCTGCATCTGGATTCATTATAATTGCTGTGTACGTTGATGATTTAAATATCATTGGGACTCCTGAAGAGATTCCAACAATTATAAAAACTCTAAAAGAAGAGTTTGAGATAAAAGATCTTGAAAAGACTAAATTTTGCCTTGGCCTGCAGATCGAGCATACAAAAGGTGGGATCTTTATTCATCAAACAACATACACAGAAAAGATCTTGAAGAGATTCTATATGGATAAGTCACATCCATTAAGTACCCCAATGATCGTAAGATCTTTAGATGTGGAAAAGGATCAATTCCGTCCTATGGAAGAAAATAAAGATATCGTTGGTCCTGAAGTATCATATCTTAGTGCCATTGGAGCGCTAATGTATCTTGCTAATAATACGCGACCTGACATATTGGTGCACGAAATTGTGATCATCAATGGCGCCATCAACATGGTACGCACAATTGTAATCTCAACTTCGCACAACTAACCAGCAAGTGCACTGGGTCGTCCAAGTAATGAACCTTACGCGAGTAAGGGTCGATCCCACGGAGATTGTTGGTATGAAGCAAGCTATGGTCACCTTGTAAATCTCAGTCAGGTGAATTCAAATGGTTATGAATGATATATGAATAAAGCATAAAGTAAAGATAGAGATACTTATGTAATTCATTGGTGAGAACTTCAGATAAGCGAATGGAGATGCTTTGTCCCTTCCGTCTCTCTGCTTTCCTACTGTCTTCATCCAATCCTTCTTACACCTTTCCATGGCAAGCTGTATGTTGGGCATCACCATTGTCAGTGGCTACAGTCCCGTCCTCTCAGTGAAAATGTTCAATGTACCCTGTTACGGCACGGATAATCATCTGTCGGTTCTCAATCAGGTTGGAATAGAATCCATTGATTCTTTTGCATCTGTCTCTAACGCCCAGCCTTCAGGAGTTTGAAGCTCGTCACAGTCATTCAATCATTGAATCCTACTCAGAATACCACAGACAAGGTTTAGACCTTCCGGATTCTCTTGAATGCCGCCATCAATTCTAGCTTATACCACGAAGATTCTGATTAAGGGATCCAAGAGATATCCACTCAATCTAAGGTAGAACGGAGGTGGTTGTCAGACACACGTTCATAGGTGAGAATGATGATGAGTGTCACGGATCATCACATTCATCAAGTTGAGGAACAAGTGATATCTTAGAACAAGAATAAGCTGAATTGAATAGAAGAACAATAGTAATTGCACTAATACTCGAGGTACAGCAGAGCTCCACACCTTAATCTATGGTGTGTAGAAACTCCACCGTTGAAAATACATAAGAACAGGGTCTAGGCATGAACGAATGGCCAGCCTCCCAATGATCTAAGAACTAGACGTCCAAAGATGATCCTCAGATCTAAAGTGATCAAAAGATATAAAATGATCCAAAGATCCAAAGATCCAAAGATCCAAAGATGAAAATACAATAGCAAAAGGTTCTATTTGTAGAGAACTAGTAGCCTAGGTTTTACAGAAATGAGTAAATGACATAAAAATCCACTTCCGGGCCCACTTGGTGTGTGCTTGGACTGAGCATTGAAGCATTTTCGTGTAGAGACTTCTCTTGGAGTTAAACGCCAGCTTTTGCCAGTTTGGGCGTTTAACTCCCATTCTTGTGTCAGTTCCGGCGTTTAACGCCGGGCAGTTTTGAGCTGATTTGGAACGCCAGTTTGGCCCATCAAATCTCGGGCAAAGTATGGACTATTATACATTGCTGGAAAGCCCAGGATGTCTACTTTCCAACGCCGTTAAGAGCGCGCCAATTAGGCTTCTGTAGCTCCAGAAAATCCACTTCGAGTGCAGGGAGGTCAGAATCCAACAGCATCTGCAGTCCTTTTCAGCCTCTGAATCAGATTTTTGCTCAAGTCCCTCAATTTCAGCCAAAAAATACCTGAAATCACAGAAAAATACAAAAACTCATAGTAAAGTCCAGAAAAGTGAATTTTAACTAAAAACTAATAAAAATATAATAAAAACTAACTAAAACATACTAAAAACATACTAAAAATAATGCCAAAAAGCGTATAAATTATCCGCTCATCACATATCATTCGCGGTGAATTTACTAGCAAGGTATAGTTCCTCTCCAACCAGAAGACATTGGAGCGGAATCAAGCAAATCTTTTGATATCTTCATGAAACGGTTGATATGAGATTGTTTTATCCCTATGGATCCAAGTCACAATTAGTTGGCTATGCAGATGTTGGATATTTGTCTGATCCACATAAAGGGAGATCTCAAACAGGATATCTATTCACATATGGTGGCACAGCTATATCATGGAGGTCCACGAAATAGACGATTGCAGCAACATCCTCTAATCATGCTGAAATACTAGCGATATATGAAGCTAGTCGCGAGTGTTTTTGGCTGAGGAGTGTGATCCAATATATTCTGTCATCATGTGGACTGATTGATTAGAAGATAGCTCCAAATGTCCTGTTTGAAGATAATACAGCATGTATTGCTCAACTTAAAGGCGGATACATCAAAGGTGATAGAACAAAGCATATTTCTCCCAAATTCTTCTTCACTCATGATCTTCAAAATCAAGGGACAATTGATGTCCAACAAATCCGTTCAAGTGACAATCTGGCAGATTTATTCACAAAGTCACTCCCAAAATCCTCCTTTGAAAGATTGGTACATGAGATTGGAATGCGCCGATTTCGAGACATTAAATGATGTCGACAAGAGGGGGAGACTGTACTCTTTTTTTCTTGGTCAGGTTTTTTTTCCATTGGGTTTTTCTTGACAAGGTTTTTAATGAGGCAGTCTCCGTCACAAAGGATATTGTACTCTTTTTCCTTCACTACCCACTGGGTCTTTCTTTAGTAAGATTTTAATGAGGCATATTCCTAAATGGGCATCCAAGGGGGAGTGTTGTGATGAGAATGGAACGTGGATGCCCATTCCTATGTGGAGTTCATATTCTCAAGAGAGAATGAACATAAATGAATGTTGAAAATAAACCTCTCATACATGTATAAATAGGGGCACATATCTGATCCATAATACACACATCAATAAACAATTCTCTCTCTCTTTATGTTGCAATACTCTTTTCTCTCCTTTTATATTTCTTTATTTATATTTGTTACCTCTTCTTTATTTATTTATTTAGTTATTTTATAACACTTGTATATTAGTAATTCATTTTTTTTTCAAGTAATTGAACATTTTGCTGAGAATATATAGCTTATGTGGTTTGTTCTGATAGGTGGAAATTCAAGTGAGGAAGTTGCACTGTGTTAGCAAGGCCTATTCTCTACCAATTACTCTACAGGATGCTACTAGAAGTAAAGCTGAAATTGAGAAAACACTTCAGGTACATTGATTGGAGGTGTCTGGGTCTTTGTCAACCTGTTTGACTCCTTCTCTGTTAGGGTGATTTGTTTGCAGGAGCTTATCTTTTACTTCATTTCTTTTCATCCATTGGTTAACTAGTTCTCTTAATGAATGCAGGTTGGGGAACCATTTGCTCGTGTTAATCTGGATACACGTTTGAAGTTTAGGGGGTGTGTGGGGGTGTGTGGTTGAAGAATTAATTTTTATGTCTAAGAATATCATTACTAGAAATATAATTTCTTGAAATAATATTAATAAGTATATAATATTCCTATGTTTGGTTTGTAAAAATAAAATCTATGAAATATTAATAATATGCCTAAAAATATTTTAGTTTTTGTTTGGTTCATATTTAATATATCTGATAACTGTGAATATTTTGTCCAAAATGTCCTTATAATTTTCAATTAGAATATTAATGATTAAATTTAGTAAATAAATATAATAAAATATAAATATAATAAAATAAAATATTTTTAATTAAATTTTTTAGACACTAAATTTTTAAATAAATATAATATAATAAAATATTATTTTGTATTTTATTTTTAAATTTACTAAAATATCTTTAATATCAAATATGTTTAATTAAAATTATTATTGATTTTAATTTTTTTAAATTTACTAAAATATTTTTAATATAAAATATATTTAATATGTCAAAATTACTCTTATTCATTCAATTTTAAAAGGTTCATGACTAAATTTAATAAATACATCAAAATTTTACATATAAATATATTTCAAGATAAATTCAATATAATCATTTTTAGATAAAAATATTTATTTTTATTTTCAAAAAACCCCTAATATTGAATTTTTTAATTTTTTTTAAAAAGTTAAATATAAAACTAATCGAATATTATTATTTTTCTTTAAATTTACAAAATATACCTCTAATAATAAATTTACTAAAACATTATCACAATTAAAATATTCCTAATAACAAATATCTTTAATTAAAATTAACATTATCACAATTAAATTTACTAAAATACCCCTAATAACAAATATATTTAATTAAAATTATTACCGATTCTAATTTTTTTAATTTACTAAAATACCCCTAATAACAAATATCTTTAATTAAAATTAACATTATCACAATTAAATTTACTAAAATATTCCTAATAACAAATATTACAACTAAAATTCGCAAAAATACTTATCTAAATTTAAAAAAAAAATCACGTAATCCATAATTTGTCTCATAATTCATAATTGTACTTATACAAAATAAATCTCTACCTTTCTAAACACATATGTATTAAAAATATCAAATCAAATATACATAACAAAAATCAAGCTTTCCTTCATTTCATTCCTTTCAAAAGTTATATTGTACAACAATATCAAATTTCACTGTGGCATTCCTTCTTCCTGAAAACACAACATCTCAAGCCAATTCCAAACACCATTCCACAGCATATCCTATTGCCACTGGTTTCCAACCAAATCCAAATTTGTCCTCAGCCTCAGAAGATGGATATTGTTGCAAAGGGACATTGTTGTTGCATTGAATCGACAATGGCAATCCACATAGCCCTATGTTTCCCTCATAGGAATCGTTTGAAAATGTATCAGACTGTTTTCCTCGAGGTATTGATCCCTCAAGATGATTGTTGGAAAGATTCAAGGATGCAAGAAAGTTCATATTGGTCAACTCAGCAGGAATTTCTCCATCAAGCATATTTGAAGAAAGGTCCAGCGATTCAAGGTTTATCAAATTTTCCAGAGAGCGGGGAATAGGACCAATGAAGTTGTTATGTGAAAGGTTGAGTCCTATAAGTGCACAAGTTTTCCAAACTCATCTGTAATCTCTCCTTCAAATCTGTTACTTGATAAATTAATACTTACAAGATCGTTTGGAATTTTCTCAAAATCGGTTCTAAGCCCTTTCATTGTTGCAGTCACAGAATCATCATATTCTAGGACAATGTTGGATATATAAAAGGCAGCACTTCGCATGTAATAGAAATTACTTTGCACTTCTGCTAGAAGCCTAGAACAACAATCTTCATAGCTTGGTAACTTTTTATGTAGGCTTCTGGTAACAGGCCACTAAAGTTATTGGATGAGATGTCAAGAATGAGTAAACTGGGAAACACATCTTTGGTTTTGAAGCTGACTATCAGCCCATAAAACTTGTTGGATCGTAAAACCAATATTTTCAAAATCTGTAAACTTTGAACCCAATGTGAAAATGTATCCTTAATCTTATTGTTGCCAAGATTCAAATCCTTAGACAGCAAAGTAATCTGTCTCATGTACCCCTTTTTCAATTCACACACCCTTCTCCTTCAACTCTCTTCACACACCCTCTCTTGTTGTCACATGTAATTTTCCTTCCTGCCCCTATTTTTTTTCTTTTTTATCAGTTATCTACATGTAAATCTCGAATCTACCCTCTACTTTGTTTAACATAAATACCAAATAGTCAACAAGCAGAGTTTTAGTGGTAAAAAAAAGCAAATAACAAAGAGCCGACATGAACCTGAAGACGAGCTATTATTTTGTGATTAGAAACTTTCTCAGAAATGGCTGCTACTTCTTCAGCACCAAAGTTGAAGTGCACGAATTCCATAACGGAGAATATGCTGGATGCATTGAGGCAGAGTGGGTACCATATGAAGAGGTGCTTTGCCAATTACTTAGAGAAGAGAAGAAGGATAATGAAACTCCATCACCTAATGAAGGAAATGGAGCAAGTCATAGATGACAAGACTGAAAGGGACCATGTCTTAGAGGGCAATCTTGGCTTTATATTGAGCCATACACAGGTTATATACAACTGATAGAGTCAAACGCAAGTGATAGATCAGTGACACATCATATTAAAACTAACAACAACAATGGCTCCCCCTTCAATTTTAGAGAACAGCTTAGAGGATTCTAACAGGTACACTATCTGCTTTTAATACTTTTTGTTCTTATAACAAGTACAAAAACAGGGCCAAACCAATGTATGTCAGAAAAACTAGTTGGAACTTGTCATAATCAAGAAAGCATGAATCAATAATAATTCCATGATCTAATTGAACCGTAATCCATATATCAATTTGAAAAGGAATAATCCAAACAAAAAAACGTAAGATTAAACATCTTAATTTGAACAAAATCAAGCCAAAGGAGTATGCAATGCAGGAATTGTTTTAGTTTTTAACAATCAAATTAATAAATAAGAATAATTTCTACTCTTTGAATAATAATTCTACTCTAATATGCCAGGTTTAAATTTAGACTTGGAATGAAAAACTGAGAACCCATAAAAAAACTCCTTCAATGTTCTTGAAATCTAAATTTGTTGTTGTATTGCATTTCAACAACAGATTGGCAGAGATTTAAAGATATTAATAAAAAAAGGCAGAGAAACGGAACAAAAATTAGCATGTTTTTAAAGAGATTGATTTCAGGCATAAATGAAAACGAAGTAGCAATTAGGAACTTTACTACTACTACTATTATGCTAATATCATAAGTTCTTAAACTACAACTACTTCATTTCAACCAACATAAAACCGAACAAGATCCTTTATATGCAACAAGATAAGAAATGAAATTAAATGCTTTGCAGGTTATATAAGAAGATTCTAAATGAGAAAAGAAGTGAAACCTTAAATAGAGGAGACAGCAGAGTAGCAAACAAAGGGGAGATGAGAAAGATTGAGCAGTCATTCAAGCCAAATTAAGCATGTAAAAATATATTTTTGTCAGATTCAAGAAAAGAAACCACTAGCTTAAACTCTTTATTGAGGCAAATTAAGCATGTAAGAATATGTTTTTGTCAGATTCAAGCCAAATTAAGCATGTAAAAATGTCACAAACTTAAACTCTTTATTGAGGCAAATCATCAAACACGTTGTTTGCATGCAACATAATCACAAAGAGCATATAAAAAATCAAGAAAAATAAAAAATTAACTAATCAAATTAGCAGTCTATTGCAGAAAATTAGTGTAATATGATGTAGAAAGCATAAAAAAAATCCAAACCTTAATGAGATATTTGAAAAGAATTCGCAGAGAGAAGCAATGTGAACATGAACTCGAAGAAGAGAAAGAGACCAGTCTTCTGTTTAGGGTAACGTTGGGGCCAGCGCAGCTCCAATGGCAGTGGCGTTGGTGAAGCCTCCACTGATTTGGGGAAAAATTCAAACCTTAATGTGAGATTGGAAGAAAATTCACAGAGAGAGGCATTGCAAACATGAATCTGAGAAGAGAAGGAGACAAATCTTCTGTTTAGAGTAACGGCGGCACCGGTGCCGGCTCCGGTAGCGGTGGTGACGTACGAAAAATTACCGATTAAGAATTTAATTTGGAAATTAGCGTTGCAAGTACAGTTCTTAATCAATAAAATTTCGTGTATCAATTTAAAAGGGTTGTCACAAAATTTAGAAATAAATACTGGGAGTAGAAATCCCAGGTCGTCTCCCAACGAGTTGCTAAGAGAGTGCAAATTATTGATTAGGGGTTTTCTCAGAAATTTGGAGTCTGGGAATGGACACACAAATAATTATAATTTAACAAACGACCTATGTAATTGGAATAAAGGCCTTGGCTTGGAGAAGATTAATTGGAAGTTCTATCCTTGTTGGATTTTTCAAGATAAATAATGACAAGTTATTGTTTCTACTTAGTTAACCCTCAACGAATGAAGGAAATTCAAGTAGTTGAGCTAACTTCTATTCACAAGTCCTAATCCTCTCCCTTGGGAAGGATTAACGTTAGCAACTAGAGAACTAACCAACAACTTCCAGTTACTATCTAACTCTTGAGTTTTTTCAACTCAAGGGTCTCCAATATTAATCAACCCCAAAGCCAAGTTAAAATTCTACTCCATTGACATGAATACCAATTTCACATTCATGTGAAAGGAGTAGAAAGAAGACATGGTAATTAAACTCAATTGAAAATAATCAAGAAATAAAGAAGTTAAATAGAAAAGTATCTTTGCATTAATAAATTCTAAAATATAAGATATCCAATTGTAACTCTGAACAGGGTAAATGAGAAATAAAAGAAGTACAGGAATAGTAAACAAACTAGAATAACAATGACTTTACGGAGGTAGTAACTCTTTGTAATATCCAAAGCAAAAGCATCAAAAGCATCAAAACTAGAAATCTATGAATGTGAGGAAAACCTAGAGGAAGTAGTAATTTCTCTCTAAGGTTCCAATCTAAAACTAAAACTATGCAAATGAGAACGTGTGTTGAGTCTCTGCTTGTCCCCTGGCTCTAGTGTGTGTTTCTGGGCCGAAAACTAGGTCCAAACTCGGCCCAAAATCGGCCTCAGCGTTTTCTGCGATTTCTGTAGGTAGCACATATCACGCGTACACGTCAGGCACGCGCACACATCACCGTGCGAACTCCAATTCACGCGCACGCGTCGCTCCTTGCTGGCTATCTCCTTTAATTCTTGTACTCCTTCCATTTATGCAAGCTTCCTCTCCATCCTCTAAGTCATTTCTGCCCTATAAAGCCTGAAAACACTTAATGCACGGCATCGAATGGTATAAAAGGGAATTAAAACACTCAATTTAAGGGCTTAGGAAGCAAGTTTTCAATTGTAGAACAAAACTAGGAAGGAATTGTAAAACTATGCAAATTGTATGAATAAGTGTGCAGAGACTTGATAAAAACCACTCAATTGAGCACAAGATAAACCATAAAATAGTGGTTTATCAGGTGGCGATGGTGAAGCTCACTGATTTGGGAGGACAAAACGCTCTGCTAGGGTTTCGTTCTTCAAAGAAAAATGAAGAAGGTGAAATCTAGTATTAAATAATAGGATTAATTTAGTTTTTTTGTTTAATTATTTACATTCCATTCCCATTGGAATTAATGATAATCAGAGAAGAAATGGGAATTAAATTCCTTGGAATAAAATATACCCAATAATAATTTTTTAAATCTTGAACCAAATATGAGAATAAGACATTTCCATCTCAAAATTCCTAGGAATATACTTATATTTCCTCCAACCACACATCTCCTTAGGTAATTGAACTCAAAACTGCAACTAATCAAGCAATTTTCTCCATCCAAGCACAGGTTAAAAAGGTAAAGCATTTCATATGAATTTTATTCTGAAGAGTCTTACTTATTCACATTCATTCTTAAATTGCATATTGTTGAGATCATGGTTGCTTTAGTGCATATAAGTGCATACTAAGACATTTAAGGTATATATTTTCCTCCATGAATTGAGCACAAGATAAACCATAAAATAGTGGTTTATCAGGTGGCGATGGTGAAGCTCACTGATTTGGGAGGGCAAAACGCTCTGCTAGAGTTTCGTTCTTCAAAGAAAAATGAAGAAGGTGAAATCTAGTATTAAATAATAGGAGTAATTTAGTTTTTTTTGTTTCATTATTTACATTCCATTCCCATTGGAATTAATGATAACTAGAGAAGAAATGGGAATTAAATTCTTTAGAATAAAATATATCCAATAATAATTTTTTAAATCTTGAACCAAATATGAGAATAAGACATTTCCATCTCAAAATTTTTAGGAATATACTTATATTCTCTCCAACCACACATCTCCTTAGGTAATTGAACTCAGAACTGCAACTAATCAAGGAATTTTCTCCATCCAAGCACAAGTTAAAAAGGTAAAGCATTTCATATGAATTTTATTCTGAAGAGTCTTACTTATTCACATTCATTCTTGAATTGCATATTGTTGAGATCATGGTTGCTTTATTGCAATTAGTGCATACTAAGACATTTAAGGTATATATTTTCCCCCATGATATGAATGATCAAATTATTTCATTGCATTGTTGAGTAGGATTCAGAAAATTCTTATCATCTGAAGGCTTTGTTGAAATTAACACTCCAAGGATAATTGCCGGGTCAAGTGAGGGTGGAGCTGCTGTTTTCAAACTGGACTATAAAGGGCGCCCTGCTTGCCTTACCCAATCAACAGCGTTTCACAAGCAAGGGGGAAAGCAAGATAAGTTTCTTCTTTATAAAAATCTAGTAAAGAAACTCAAAACAGAAAATCAGAAGAATCCTGATCTGTATTTAATATCTCATACACAGTTATCCATCTCAAGCAAGTAGTAAGTAGGCAAGTAGCACCCCTCGAGGCTGCTACCTGAACTACCATGCTTATGTTGTGTCCAGAAGCTGTCATGACTCACACCATACGATGATGAATGAACAATTATTCAATCAATCAAACTTTGCTTTCACTGGTCATCAATACATGACTCATATCTAAGCTCAATGAGCTAACCTACACCTAAAATAGAGATTTGAATAGAACCAAGTACTAGAATATCCTTTCAATGAGATAACACGAATACAAAAATTGGAAGATACATATTGCAAGGAAAGGCAACAGCAACAAGAGAATCCACATATCAGCTAGGTTACAAACAAATAAGAGAAATCAGAAATGCTATGTGAACAAATCCTAGTTAAACCACCCATCAAAATCTCACTTATGTCTCTCTCTCTTCTCTCCCATTTTACTCTTTTTTCTCTAATTTTTACTCCCACCTACTTGTATTTGTATCTACAAATTTCAGGCGATGCACCAAAATTGTGTGTCAGCCTATCTGTCCCGCAATGGATGAAGACAAAAGAATAAGGTCTAAAACTAGTTGGTACTTGATAAAAGGAAAAATGCCATAGATCTCATTGCCTATTATCATGAACATCCTTTTTTCTCATGGTATATCTTAAGTAGTTGAAACCTTTCCTCGAGAAAACATTCCACAAACCTTTTAACGAACAACTCTTCAAAAATAAAAAATGGGTTACTTAATTCATCATTCTTGTTTCTCAGACCTCTTGAAAGTAAATACTGCAGAACAAAAGCCCTTGGAATAAGCTTTCTCTTCAAACTATATCCAAAAAGCCATGGAAACTTGGCAAGAGCCAAAGGGTCCCAACCTAATTGATTGACCCAAAATTTCGTCACCTCATTAATCTTATCCTTAGATGATAGCATACATAAAGGGTTTCTCCTGTATGCTTGGGACATTGTTTCTTTAGACCAACCCCAGCTCTTCAAGACATCGACTTTCGCATCCCACAGTGATTTCGGTACAGTTTTTTTGGCACGCAAAGCTATGGCGAACTTAACAGTTGAAGGATCAATTCCTAATTCCTTTATTTCATCCACCTGCTTCCTAAAGCTAGCAGACAAAAGCACTGAAATCCTGGTACGCAACAAATAGCCGATAGTAGAGTCAGAGACTCCTGCATCAGCCAACATCTTGACACTTTTTACCAAACGAGCCTCCATAAACGAAATAGGAAAAGAAGCAATGCAATGGATCATTTTCTCATCGGATTGAAAGTAGGTTCTCAGCATTCCATAAGTAGGGATTATGTTGTTCTTGAGGCTCAATTGCAAGAATTTAGGGTTCCTAGTGGATAGCAGAATAATGTCATCGGTGGAAGCACTTTTGGAGGCCAGAAATTGAAACTTTGGCATGATTATTTGTGGATTGGACGAAAGTATCTTAGGTAGCTTGGCAACATGGCAGCGATATGGGAATGGGAGAATCCATGGGTCTTGAAGAATGCGATGATTGAATCTGCCTTGTGTGGGGTCTTGAAACTATGCCGTTTTGAGGTGTTTAGAGCGGATTGTGGGATGAAGCCAAGATTATTGATGAGATATGAAACCGTCAAAGAGTGTGATTGTGAAGTGCAGAACATATGTGGTGGTGTTCTTCGGAATAGAACTTTTAGGTTTAGATAGATAAGGGGTTTGTAACGGTGGGAGTTAAACATGTTGGTTGATGAATGACGAGTGATAACATAAATCAACAAACAGAAAAGATGGAATTATAGAAGCATAAAAGAATTGTTATGAGATTGAAGGAAGAAGCCACTTACTTGAGCAAGAAGAGAAAGGAAGGCAGGCAGTTTTAGGGGTGTCAAAAATTCCAGGAGGCGGGGCCGAATGGGGCTTCCATGGTGGGAAATTTTTTTCGTGGGGATGGGAATGGGGAGCAAAATTCTCCCGAGACAGGCGCGGGGACTCGAGCGGGGATCTCCGTCCCATCCCCGATAATTTCCCGAATGTTTGAAATTTCTTAAATAACCTTACTTTATTTTTAACATAGGGTTTTTTAGTAATTTCACCAATTAAAAAATCCTAATCCTATTATTCAGTCTTCCCTACTCACTGTGTTGTTTACTGCGCCATCTACTCTCTATTTCCAATCACAACTCTCTTCCATCTCCACTTTGTTCAAACTCCAAAACTCCCACAGCACCATACACTGTTCTCTCCCACAGCCCCAACTCTCTCCAGTTTTCACTTGATGTTAAAGACTATATCTTATTATTTTTTTTTAGAATAGAAATTGTATTTTAAAATTTTATTTTATGGACTATAATTTACTATGTTGTATTTGTGGACTTATAATCTTAGATAAGATATGTTTGTGTGTTTATAATAGTATTTTCTAGTTTGTTTTTTATTTTTTTGATATTTTTTACTATAATTTTCATATGAATGTTAAACATAAGAGGATGGGGAATGGGGCTCCGCGAAAAATACGGGGAACGCAGGGAATGGGGATGGAGACAATTATTCCCCACGGCAGAGATCGAGGCGAGGATGGAATTAATTTTGGGGGCGGGGATGGGGAGCAGGGAGGCATCCCCCGCCCCCGCCCCCGCCCCGCCCTGCCCCGCCCCATTCACATCTCTAGGCAGTTTAGAGAGTAAAAAGCGAGACTTTGGCAATGGCGTAAAAGTAAAGAGGAAGAGAACTGATTGGAGAAGAGTGGCGACAGGAAAAGGGCATTTTGGGAAAATGAGAAAAAAAAGGTGACAATTTTAACAATGAAAGACGAGACTGGAGATTGAAAAAAAATTAAATGAAAAAGAAAGAAGGCTAATTTTTAAGGTATTTTTTGTTTAGTGTCTAAATTATTTTTATAATAATTTTTAAATATTTAATTTTTTTTTTAATTTTTATGTTTTTAAATTTAAAATTAATTATTTAACTTATAACAATTATTTTATCCACAATAGCAAATACCACAAAAAAAATAAATCACGAAGGAGAAAAAAAAGTAAAAAAGACGAACGAAAAATGGAAAAACACGTGGCTTAGTTGAAAAATATTTAATTATAGTATAGAGTCAAAAGACATAAAATAAAAAATAACAAATAGTAGTAATAATAAAAAAAATCTAAATTTTAAAAAAGATAAATACAATATTTATTGAGATTCAAGCAGTATTTAACTATTTGTAGACATTAAAATTGGTCATTTATTTAGCAATTTTTTTATTAATTTTTTAAAGATAGAAATTTATGTAAAGTTATTTTATATAAAATTTATAATCGAAAAGTATTAGATGATTTAATATTTTTTATTAAATTTTCGTTTTAATGATTTTTAACTATTTTTGTATAAAAATAATTGTATGCAAATTTTTACATTTTAAAAAAAATGTTTATAAATATTCAAAAATGATAAATTTTTTCTCATACGCTAAAATGATTAAATATATATTAATTTTTGAATTAGATAATGATGTGAAATTTTGCAAAACTACAATTCAATAAGTGTATCGAATTGTATAATATCATAGTGAATACGTTGTCGTTTTCACAAGAATTAAAAGACTAAACAATAATAATTAATTGATTATTTTAATTAAACAGATCAAATAAATAGAGAAGTGAGGAATTAAAGTAAATATGTGATCAGAGAGCAATAAAAATACCAAACAGTGAATGTAAAGACAATAATAGTGAGAAAGTTAAAGTTTCAGAAATGTTCACTCTTTAGGAAAACAATCATTATGTTCGTTTATTTGAGGCATGCAGAGATCAGTCACGACAAATCATAAATAATCAAACTTTAATTTCTTGGCAATTCAATTTCTTGACAATTCAATTTCTCTTTAACCTAATTAATCCCTAATTCTTTAGTCAATTATGTAAGAAAAGAGATGAAACATAAATCTGATTTAGTTTCAATAAGATTCAACAATAGTCCTTAAGTTAAATTTTATGTCACTTATTCAAACTAGTCCTAAACAATTAAAACTTAAAAGAAAGAATGATTTTCAAAAAAAATTTAATCTGAATTTTATGTCACTTATTCAAATTAAAGCAATTAAAAATCACAAAATGTCGTACACTCTTTGAAATACTATTCCTAATTAAATTAAAAAGTCATGAGAAAAATTTTCAAGTTAATTCCAATATTACTTTTTTCAAAACAATATTTGGAATTCAAAACGAAGTTAGAATATTTTCCAACAATTCTAAATCTTTAAGGATGAAAAACGAAAACTCAATCATCAACTAGATTAAAGCATAAACCTCAAATAAAGTAAAACATTTTGATTAATAATCTATAAAAAGATGAATAGAGTTTATAACCTTAACAAAAGAGTTTAGTTGTTCATGATACAAAGAAAAACAAAAATTTTATATTAAAAAACGACTGAGAGAAGAGTGAAGTCACATAAATGTTTCTCTTTTTTAAATACTAACCATAAACTTAATTATTTTAGAATTCAAACCAAATCAAATCTAAAATAATTAATGTTTTTCAAATCTCAAGTGAAGATATAAATAATTTTTTATAGTTGACAATCAATGTTTCAAATTATGAAATTTATGTTCAAGCTTCAATCATCAATTCAAGTGCTTTAAAGGATTAGAAATTATTGAAAAAATAAAAAAATAATTGAAGGATCGCAAGCCTTGAAAAAGTAGGCCATGAGTGGTACGTGAGGCACAACATAGCTTGTGTGAAGTGCAAGCCCAAAGTGGAGGTATTGAAGGCCACTGTGATGCTACATGAGACGCACCAACAACCACATGAAGCGCAAGGAAGGAGGGTGCGAGGCGTAGTAGAGGGGAACGTGAGGCGCATGAAAGAAAGGCAATCTCTGGAGATGAGGTTAGTGGTTGCGTGAGATGCAACCAAGGCCAAGTGAGAGTGGACTTGGATGTTCCTTCTATTTTTGTTTTGCTTGTTGCTATTGCTTATTGCTTGCTCATTTTTATTTTAGAAGAAAGAGAGATAGATTTCTAACTTTTTAAATTGTTGACAAATATATCTTTCATAAAATTTAAATACAAAAAGGTCTCTAACTTTAATAAACGGAGGACAATTTAGTTCTTTCATCTATTTGCCTCTTATACACCAAATAAAATTAGCTGATGTGGCTGAAACGATGTCTAGGTGTCTGTTACGGTGCCACACTGAAAGGAGAATAAAGTTCAAAGGACAAATAAGTTCTTGACGTCATTTTGCAAAAAAAGTTCGAAGGACAAATAGGTCCTTGAGAATTTAGTTCATTATACTTCTATTATACTTCTATTATTGAGTTTATAAAATTATACTTGTATTTTAAAATCTAGTTAACTTGTTGTATTCTGCAATTTAAATTATTTGTATTAAAATTGTAGAAATTGAGCTTGTTCTGTTTCTACTTTTTTTCTTAAATTGCATTAGTTCAGTTTTAGTGCATTTGTGTATTATATTAGCATCAGTTCATTTATGCATCAAGTTAGCATTAGTTCATTTGTGCATCATTCATGTATTAAGTTAGCATTAGTGCATTTGTGTATTATATTAGAACTAGTATTTTTATCCATAATAACATTACGAGAATATTTTTTTTAAATTATAGTTCACTTTGTTCTAATAGTATAAATTATGCATGGCACAAAAGATTTATAAAATCAAACTACTTTTACAAAAAAGTCGTAAGTTGACAAAAGTCTCTGGTTAAGAAAACCAAGATATCTGCAGATAAAAAATTAAATAATAAAATTTTTAGTTATTATTTTTATATGAAAAAGTCTAATTTTTTATTAATAATTAATTTTAACATTCATTATAAAAAATTTAAAATAATTTAATGTGTATACTTTTATATTTAAAATATTTTAATTGTAAAGAAATATCGGATGACATATTTTGATTTGTCAAATTACTAATATAAAATATAATTATATATACATTAAAAATAGTAGAGAGAAATAGAAAAATGGAGAGAGGTAGATGAGAGAATTTAAGAAAGGAGTTTATTAATTTTGAAAAAAAAATATTTTCTCTCAATTTTAATAAGAGTGTCATGTGACACATTTGATTATTAAATTAAATAGTAATATATGATACATAATATAGATATATTTCAATTAGATAGTAATATATGATACATATAAAAGCATAGTGAACTAAATTCTCAAGAACTTATTTGTCCTTCGAACTTTATTCCCCTTCCAGCGTGGCATCATAATGAACACCTGGACACCGTTTCAGCCACGTCAGCCAGTTCTATTTGGTGTATGAGAGGCAAATAGATGGAAGGACTAAATTGTCCTCAGTTTGTTAAAGTCAAGGACTTTTTTGTATTTAAATTTTGTCAGGAATGTATTTGTCAAAAATTTAAAAAGTCAGAGACCTATTTATCTTTTTTTTTTATTTTTGATCTTGCTCATTTTTAACACTTTTTTACACGTACCAAAATTTAAAATAACTTTAAAAAATATTAATTAAAAACATTAAAATTTTAATTAATAATAAAAAAATCAATAATTTTTATTGAACGAAATACTAAAAAAATAATTAAAATGCTCGTGCATTAAATACCTTACCTCTGTTAGGTCAACGATATAGTGTGTTTGGATTGTGGTTGGTCAAACTGGAATTTGAATAAAAGCGATTTTATAGAATTGATTTTGGATAGAAATAAGTTTGTGTCAACATGATTTATGTTTGGCAACTCTTTACCAAAATTGATTTTGATAAAATAAATTTTGTTTGGATAATATTAGTTAAAATCACTTTTAGATAAATAATTACTTAAAAGGACATGACATTAAATTATAATATTATTTTTGTATACATGTTTAATTTTTTTTATATTTTTTTCTTATATATTTTTTATATAGTATATTTTTAATACTCTTAGTACTCTTTTTAGTACATTATAATTTTTAACTATTATTATTATTATCTAATGGGATCAATAAATTCTATTATAAAAAGATAATAATAAATATAATACACAAAAATTATAACTATAAAAATATATAATGTCAAATAAAAAAATTAATAAAAAATAATAAAAAAGAATTCATATAGAGAGGAATAATAAAAATTCTATAAATAATGCAATAATATGTATAAAGGATAAAGTTGGTAAAAGAAAAATAAATATTGAAGATATTAGCTAAAAGCACGCTAGTGCAACGGAGAAGCTAGAAATTATTGCTTCTTGTAAATGTGGGTTTAGAAACAAAAATACTTCTGCGTTTGTAGAGAAAAAAATTAGCCAAACAAAAAAATGAAACTTTTAAGAAGTTCTAACGTGCTGTTTTTCTTCAAACTTTGTTACCAAACACACCCATAGCTGTTATGTAACTCAAGAGTCTAGAGTCTAACATAAAAATAATTTTGCACCAAGAGACAAATTAATTCCTTTGTGAAATAAAAAAAGTAAATTGTAGTGTTCATTATTTTAATCAACTTCACATAAATCATCATCATTATCATACCATTTTGAACCTTAGCCATGGCTATGAAGACTGAGCTTTGTCGGCAAACACAAGGGCTGCGTTTGTTTTAGAAAATAGGATAAGATAAGGTATTGAAAATAGAATAGGATAAGATATTAATGGATAGAAATACAAAATTTTGTATTATTATATTTTATTTGACGATAAATTAAAATAAATTATGAAAATTTAATTTATTCTATTTTTTATTTAAAAAATTTGAAATGAAAAATATAATAATAAAAAATATAATTATAAAAAATTAACAAAAATAATAAAAAATAAAAAATAAATTATGTCTCTTGTTAATATTTTTATATTTTTTCTATGAAAATAAATATAAAATACACTAATTTAATATTTTTAAACACATTATTTTTATTTATATTTTTTTTTATTAAATATAATTTTATATTTCTATGTGCCTGTCTCTGGAAACAAGGAGAATTGGAGTGATGACGAGTCCTGTTGAAACTGTAAGTGAAAGGTTAAAGAATATTTTTATATGAATATTTACTGGCCACCTTATCATATCCAACGTGCACTATCGTGTCTTCTCCAAATCAAAAATTGATTTTTATCAACTTAGGGACATTAGATACACGGTGATCATGATTCATGACTACATTTACACGCAAGTATCTTTTTTTTATTTTTCTTCTACTAATAATTTACATTTTATAATAAACTCTAACATATGGAAAAAAATACAAGTATCTATATCTCATATTATATTATGTATTGAAAATAAAGATTTTTTTAAATAAAATAAAAAAATTATTTAATTTCCCAAATAATAAATTTAAATTTTATTTTTTAGAATATAATTTTTTTTGGTAACTAAAGTAAATTCGTCGCACCTCCGGCAAATATAAATTATGGAGTTCGCCGCACCCCGGCAAATTCTATATTAGGTTTCTAAAATAAAAGTATGCCTGTTGGAGAGTGGATCAGAGAGCCACAATTTCATTGTTCACTTTCTTTCTCACTGTTGACATTTTTTCTCTACAATGTGAAGGAATCCGTTGTTATCCATTCATTATGATGGTGAAATAGTGTATGACAAAGAAGGTTCTATCGTTTTTAGATCAGAACAACCGATAATTACCTATATGATACCAAAAATCAACAGTTTAACAGTTTTAAAGAATTTGATATTTTATTCCATCGGGCAACAAGAGACAAAAAGGGTGAAAAAATTTACTACAGATATCTGACCGAAGTAGATGGCAGTTTGTCTTATAAAAGGTATATTACAGTGATATTCTCTCTGTTGCTAGTATATTTATCAGACCACAGTTCTAAGAAATATTTCTATTGTTTTGAATTAGGTACCGTTTACGGGACGACGAGGACGTACGACTTATAAGGTCGTGGCACAACCGATGGACAAATATTCATCTGTTGGAATTATTCGTGTTTCTTGTTGAGTTAGGTGGCCAAGGATCATATGCAAATACTATCGATGATAGTCCGTTGAGTAGAGCTGTTAGACGAACTATCAGAAGGATGATGGTGGATCTAAATATTCCACCCGAGGGTAGTCAGGAGAGGTTTAATGTTGAAGCTCGTAATGTTGACTTAATGGATGACGGTGTTGAAAGTCATTATGGTTCTGCTATCAGGGATCTGATGATGGATCAGTATGAAGTTAACCCCGATGACGGAGACGATGCTGGCGAAGAACCACCTGAAATTCCTGATGATGGTGACGAGGAAGAAGAGATGAACTACTATGGTGACACACAAATTGCTCTGACACAGCCTGCCATTTCTCGATCATATGACCGGCTGGATCATTTCACGAGGTTGAATCTCGATGCAATGACTTCAGATTGGTCGTTTACCCGTGGAGGCCCTGAAGAGGATCCAAGCAACGAGTTTGAGGTTGGACAACAATTTAAGAACAAGGAAGAAGTCATGTTGGCAGTTAAACAGTACATCATCAGGAGGGCTACGGAGTACAAAATAGTAGAGAGTGACCAGTTGAGGTACAATACACAGTATATCCAGTTCGAGCCCAGTTGTAATTGGAGCATACTCATATCATATCGACGGTGGTAAGAAAAGTGTGAAGTTAGGAGATACACTAGTCCTCATACTTGCATGCAAACTTCGATGGGACAAGATTATCGTAGGTTGGATTCGAAGGTGATTGCACAACATATTTTCACGATGGTCAAAACCGATCTAACAATCAACATCAGAGTTCTCCAAGGAGGTGTGGAGAATCACTTTAGTTACAAGGCGTCCTACAGAAAGGTTTGGCTTGCAAAACAGAAAGTCATTGCTAAAATATATGGCGATTGGGAGGAGTCATACAACGAACTTCCTCGTTGGTTATTCGCTATGTAGATGTACTTGCCTGGTAAGATTTATTTCAAGTTTGGTTATTCGCTATTAAAGAATTCAGACGTTTATAATAAGCCCGCTGAAAATGTCTCTTCAGGTACTTGCGTGCAACTAGTGACACAGCCTTGGCCTGATTCTGCCGACACTATCATGTTTCATCGGGTCTTTTGGACGTTTTCACCGTGTGTTGAGACTTTCAAGCATTGCAAGCCACTTATTTCTATTGATGGCACTCACTTATATAGTAAATACGGTGAGACCTTGCTAATGGCCATAGTTCAAAACAGCAACGCAAACTGTGTTGTAGAACTAAGTGAGCTTCACAGTCCACTTGCTCTGTGACTGTCTGTCCTCTGGATTAGGAACAACACCCAAAATCTGCTCACATAACCCCTCAATGATTCATCCCTGATGGTGCTACTCCCACCCATCAATGCATCCACTCACAGGATCATCATCGATCTTGAGTCACAGCTGATAGGCTACGTCCTGCAGAGTGATAGTCATCTCTCTACATTGTAGATAAAACGTGTGGGACTCATGCATCTACCTCTCTATCAATGCCGAGGCAAGTGGATTCGAGGCGCCTACCAAACAGAAACAAAAAATTAAAAAATCAGGAACGGTGAACACAAAATAATCTCATCTCTGTTTATTAATTAAAATAAAATAAAAAATAGCGAAAAAAATGTACCATTCGATCAAGCCTACCAGCAATGTACTCAACGTGATCCAATCTGTACATCTCATCCTCGTAACCTAATAACTGCTGCTCCATCTAAACACGCTCTAGTAAAATAAAATCACACACACTGAACTCAGTTCCTTTTACGTTAACTAAATTATTAAAAAAATATTTAAATCCATAATAACTTATAAACTTACTAATTTAAATTTAACCCAACTAACTGACACCATCAACTAACTAATTAATTAATAATTAACTGAACCCTAAATTTAACTAATTAAGTTTCTTTCTAGTCTAACTTAACCTAATTAATTATTCCACTAATTATCTTCTAATTCAAAACTTAAACTAATTACTCTGACTAAACTAACTAACAATTTACTTTGTTATACTAATTAACATGTTATAGACAATAAACAGCAACTGTACTTGAAAACAATAACATAAAAAATTTAACTAACATAAAAACAGTTAACAGTAAATCTAACTAACATATAAACAATAAATCTGTAACTCTAACTAACATGCAACTTATAATTAGTAATTTTATCTAACATGTAAATCATAACTCTAACTAAGCTAAAAAAAAATAACTCGTAACTCTAACTAACTTATTATTTACGGACTTGAAACTGAGAATGTCATTCACAACGAACTTCACGGACGTCGAAAAGACAGAAAGGAGGAACATAGTAAATTTGGAGGAGAAATTAGAAAAGAAAAGGACAAAAAAAATGGTCCCACCAGGTATACATAGTACGCTGAACTCACCATAGAATTCGCCGGAAGTGCAACGAATTTGCTTTAATTACCAAAAAAAATTGTATTTTCAAAAATAAAGTTCGAATATGTTGTTTTAGAAATTAATGATTTTTTTATTTTATATTAAAAAATCCTGAAAATAAAGAATAATATTAATTGAAAAAAGAAATCCCAACATCTAATGAGCTAAATTATAGAAATCTATTAGAACTGCTAACTTGGTATGATAAGAGTAAATTTTATTAGAAAATGTAAAACCAAATTTTCTTCGTTTTTACATTAAAGTTTTGGCATGCCCTAAATTTGTGCGGAGAAAATTTTTAAGTTTGAGATACACAATTTTACAATTGAGTTGTTCACTAAAATTTCCATTTCTTTAGATAATTAATTATTGGGATAAATAAACTTTTAATCTTCTAAAATTAGCAATTGATAGTTTTGATCTAGACAAAAAACCTTTTTTTTTTCAGTTTCGGTTCGAATTTTTCAAAAAGTAAGCAAAATTGATCTCTATTATTATTTCATATACACATTAATTTGGAAGTGAATACCTATTCTTTAAACCATAAGTATAAAGTTAAATTATATAATAATTCAATTTACTTCTGCTCTTTTAGCAAATGCCACAAAAGAAATGACAGACCAAAACATTTATTTAACCCTCAATTGTTATAGTTAAATTTTTTATATTTAAAAATAAGTTTAATTTTGATGCACTAATACTGTAAAGCATTTTATATAGTCGTGCAATTACATCGTTCGTTTGTATGACTATTTACGCAGTCAATATAAAAAATAATTATTTTTACTGATGTGATGTTATATAATTAAATACATGTATAAAATTACTTTATATTGACAGTGCATTAAAATTAAATTCTTTAAAAATATACCATTTTAAAGTTTTGAATACTAAACGGGTCATTAAACTAATAAAACTAAATATTCAAAGTTCTAGAAGTTCAGTTAAATTTAATATAATAAAACAACATTTATTTAGAAAATATATTCTCAAATACATTTTTAATAAATTTTCAACCAGTTTGCTCCTAAATAATAAGACCCGTTTAATTAGTTTACTAATTTTCGTCGATTCATTTGTCACTAATTTTTTTACTTTAAACAAAACTAATCAAGTAATTGGATTTTAATTATTTCAATTGAACCGGATAATTTAGTACGATGCTTGATTGCATTAAGAGCCTTGAAAAGTGGCAAAAATTACTTTTTTTTATTATGAAAAGTTACATTAATATTGTTTGATATAATTTTAAAAAAATAATTTTAATTTCTCAAAAAATTATTTAAATTTTTTTAAAGAGATAAAACAATATGATTTCTTTTATTCTTAAAAACTGTTTTATCACTCTCATTTTATTAATAAATACTTTTATAATTAAAAATTTAAATATAAAATAATTTATTTATAAACTGTTTAATAAAAATCATTATATTTTAAGTTTTTTTTTTTAAAAAAAATTAATTAAGTTACCAAACTCGGCCTAAAAACTTTTAAGCCAAACTTCATTCTAAAGTAAAAATCTTGTAAAATAAAAAAATTAATAAAATAAAAAATAAAAAATTATTCACTTTTAAATTATCAAACTTTTTACTTTAGATAAACTTAATGCTATAAAAAATTAAAATCAATAACTCAACAGAATAAGACAAAATCTCATGGTACAATACAAAGGTCAAATATAGTGGTCGTCACTCATTTTGGCCAAAAACATTAATTTAATTTATTAAGTGTAAAATACATGATAATTTATTTATATTTATTTTTTTATAACTATTCACCCTATAAAAATTAAAATAATCATCTTTTACTAACATAACAATATATAATTAGATGTAGGAATACATTTTTTAGTTATATCATCAATATATTAAAATTAAATTATAAATAGATATAAAACTATATATATGAAATCATGACTCCCAAGTATTAATACTCACTAACAAAATACATCAAATATAAAAAAGGTAAATTTAAAAAAAAAAACATTTTTTGACGTAAATTTTTTATAAACATGCTAAAAATAAAAGAGCTTTTATGCTTAGAAAAATGTTGGCGACGAGTGGCAATTGTTTTTATATTTTTTCATGCAAATAGCCAAAATTCAAAAAATATATAATAAAAAATATTTTTTCGTGCAAATAGTCAAAGTTCAAAAAATAGAATATAAAAAAGCGGGGGAGGGAGGGAGGAGGAGAGGGTAGAGAAGGGAATAATATCCAAATCCAATTTTGTCTTAATTTTCTTTTATATACCATTTAAATAATTATTCAAATATTTCACAAAAACAAAACAAATTAAGTACACAAATTATTGCCACTTATTTTTAGAGGAAGTTAATTTTTAAGGAGCCACAATATCATTTATTATCTTTAGAGAATTATTTAGTCAAAAATTAAAACTTTTGGAGTCGAAGGAGAAAAAAAAACAGGAATTTACTCAATTATGATAATTCTATTATTATATTACATTATCTTTTTTGTCATTATATTACATTATACTTTGTAATGATGTTTTTCTTGTTTAGTTTTATATGGTATCTCCCAGTTTTGCAAACTAATGATTAATCTGTGATAGCTGGATTCTAACTCCTAACACTTACTTAATCAGATTAGTGAACTAATACTCATGGATGTTATAATACTCCCCTAATGTTTGGAATTTTAAAATTTCTTTACACTATCAATATTGTAACGTGTGTTGGCACAATATTCTAACATGTATTTTATTAATAGAACTTTTATTATATATTGATAACATTTTTAAATAATTAATACCAACAAATTATATTTTTTTAAAAGGTTAATATTTAAAAAATTAACACTAACTTAAAATTATACTTTTAAATAAAAATTATAAAATAATCATAAAATATTAATCTTCCATCTTTATTTATTAAGCAACGTTTTTTTAATTAATGTTCTATTAGTGTTAATTTTTTTACTGAAATAAAATAAAAAATTATTATTTTCCATAACAATTTTTTATTTTTATCTTTTAAGATTTATTTTGTTTTAGAATTTTATAAACTCATTACAGTACGATTTAAATTGTATTGGTATATTTTTATTTTTATTTAATTTAATTTTATTCACATAATTTAAAATTTTAAATTATAAATTTTTAAATTAAAGTTTAAATAAATATAATTAATTAATAACTTAATTTAATTTAATAAAAATAAATGTATTCGTATTATTATATTTATATGATTAATTATATTTATTCGATTTAAAAAAAATAACTATTTAAAATCGTTAATTATAAATTAAAAAATTAATATACTCATATTATTTTTAATACGATTATGTTTACAATACTCTTTTATAGTTTGGTTAATCAACAGTGTATAAAGTTTTTAATTATTTAATGAACCAATACTTCATATATTTTTATTTTTAAATTAGTTTTCTGTAACTGAAATTTCTATTATTTTCTTTATATTTGTTTTACCTCTTCTGCTTTAAATTAAAAAATCCTTTATATTTATTTTACCTCATAGCTCTCTTTTCCAAATCTCACTTCTAACCAAATCCATCACCGTCGTTCACCATTGTCGCCGGTGTCTCGTTCAACGTTACATCTCCTTCATCATTTTTATTGTCGCGTCACCGTTTCAAGCCACTTCGCCTCACTGGCTTAGTTAAATTTAATTTTAGATTTTTATAGTTAAAACTAAATTTAAAAATAATTTTAAAAAAGTATTCACAAATTAAAAAGTAGAATAGTGTTACATTATCATCGGATTTGTAACTAGAGTTGATGTTTAATTCATGAAGTTAGGGTGTAAATATATTTTTGTGACTAAACCCGGACCGATCATATCATTTTGCATTGATTTGAATATCGAATTAGAATTTGATTTCTAAAAAAATAAGAAAAGAAAAAAAATTTTGCAACAAAAAAAAATAAGAATAAAAAAAATGTAAATGATGGTTAAAGTTTGATTAAGGTTAAGTAAAAATTGTATAAATTGTATATTTTTATTTTTTTAATATATAAGATAATTAGCTCAAATCGAGTCCCAAACTCTAAAAAAATTATTATGTGAAATTTAAAATTTTTTATTTTTTCAATAACATTAGTGGTGATTCCTAGATTTTTTAAAAAAAAATATTTTTATCTCAAACTTGTATCTTCTCCTCTTTAAAAAATATTAGAGAGTTAAATTTATTTAATTAAATTATGTATATAAATTATTTAAATTATATTTACTTTTTCTTTAAATTTCAATAATAATTTTAAGAATAGTTTTTATTTTTGTGAATAATATTCTCTTTATAATACTTAAATAAATAATTTTTTTTTATTATATATTTATGTTTATTTTTATGAATTGGTATTTAAATAAGAAGATACAGAACATAAAAAAAGTCACAATATAAATGTATTTTAGTATGTATAGTATAATAAAAATAAATTTTGAGTATAATAGAATGAATTAAGTATAAATCAGTAAAATTAAGTTACAAAATGCTTAATATAATTAATTTTTAAAATTAGAAAGAAGAACAATAATTAAATTCATTCTCTTTATACGAAGTATTTATTTTACGTTATATAGTGTATATATAAATTTAAAATTTTAAAATTAAAGTTAAATTCATAAATATTTATAAGTAATTAATGACATAGAATTTTTTTCCCTTTTAATATGCTTCCACAAAATAAATGATATTTTGGTCTTTTTATTTTAATACATTTAAATAATATTAATACTAAAAGAATATTTTTGTCTTTTTAATTAAATAAAATTAAAATTAAAATTAAATAATTTTAATATTAAAGGGTATTTTTTAGTCTTTTAAAATTAATACTAAAAATATGTTTTGATTTTTTATTTTTTTAAACTTTTTATTTTTTCTAATTATAATGTTATAATAGTTTTTTTAAATGTTATAATAATCTAATATGGATAATATTAATCAAAAAGTGTAATAAGTTCAAACTGGCTTTTTAAGTCTAACGGATCTAATGTAAAATTTTAATCCTAACCCAAACAAATTTTAAATAAAAAATATAAAACAATCATAAATGCTAACTTTTTTTTAACTTTTTAACCGGAGTTTTAGTACTCCAAAACTTTAGGGAATATGCAATTACGTCCCACTAATACTAAACCAACTCAAGTTTGCGTAGGTTTTTACTTTTTTTTACACATTTACTCACTCACACACACTAACCTAGCCAGTAGCCACTGCTAGAACTCGAACTTGGTGTGGTTTAATATTCACATATTCACATGGCTCAGCCGCAAGTTGGTTTACTTTGTAATGATGTTTATTCGTAGCAATCAAGAACCTGTCAGAGTAGATTTGGATAAACTACAAATTGGGCTATCATCCACCCTTCCATTCCAAACCCAAAGAGAACTATTAACTCAAAGCTGAATAAAGCAACTGAGATAAGTTTCTTTCATATCCATAACCTCAAGTAGAATTCACAATTCAGAAAGCTGAACTAATAACTGAATAAACTAATTAGTAGCCAATGAGCCTTAGCTCACATGGCATATCTCCCCTTCCTCACCTCAAAGGTCGCAGGTTCAAACCCGACCGGTTGCAATTAGGGAGAATATTGTGGTAAGTGTGAGGAATGTGTGGGTGTGTTGTGTACCTAGGATTGGGGGTTGTCCAATCCACCGACCAAAAAAAAAAAAACTAATTAGTAGAATCAATAAAGCAAGTTATAGAATCAGACGAGACAGCCTTAGCATTAATTTTTAACCCTTATACCAACATCTAACATCACCTTATAAATAAACAAATCTAAGAAGTAAATCTTTGTGGCTCCTATGATTCTACCAGACTGCCACACTCAAAATTAGCTTAAGTTTTTGTTTTCCATTTTTTCACCAACGGCAAAACTTATACTCTATGTTATAGTGTTATTCAAATGAATTATGATCATACTGCAAATAAGGACAAAACTTTCCCTTGAATCACGGAGAAGCGTCTTCCTCGTAGATAAAAATATTTACTAAAGAGTGTTAGAGAATGAATAACAACAACTAAATCTTGTTCTACTAGATGGATCGGGATACATGAATCAAATGATACCAAATTGACCACTCATAAGGTAAAAAACACAGAACAGATCCAAAGGTAAAGCAAGCTAAGTTTCTTATAAAAACTTAAAAATCTAGTAAAAGAACTCAAAACAGAAAATCAGAAGAAAGATCCTGATCTGTATTTAATATCTCATACACAGTTATCCATCTCAAGCAAGTAGTAATTAGCACCCCTGCGAGGCTGCTACCTGAACTACCATGCTTATGCTGTGCCCAGAAGCTGTCGTGACTCACACCATATATAGGTATACATATGATGACGAATGAACAATTATTCAATCAATCAAACTTTGCTTTCACTTGGTCATCAATACATGACTCATAGTCATATCTAAGCTCAATGAACTAACCTACACCTAAAATAGAGATTTGAGTAGAACCAAGTACTAGAATATCCTTTCAATGAGATGACGCTAATACGAAAATTGGAAGATAATATTGCAAGGGAAGGCGGCAGCAACAACAGCATCCACATATCAGCTAGGTTACAAACAAACAAGAGAAATCAGAAACTGTGTGAACAAATCCTAGATAAACCACCCATTAAAATCTCACTTATGTCTCTATCTCTCTTCTCTCCATTTTACTCTTTCTTCCCTGATTTTTACTCCCACCTACTTGTATTTGTATCTACAAATTTCAGGCGATGCACCAAAGTTGTGTGTCAGCCTATCAGTCCACGTTAAGAATTTGTACTTATGCATCAATCATGTATCAAACACCAAGTAATTGATACACATCAGGACTATGAAGGGAAATGAAGAATGACAACAATCAACAAGCAATGAAATGCAGCGGAAATAAATAAAGTAATAAACCATATCGGTCAAATTAGTCACAATTTAGACAGAGGAAAAGTTAACAATGGATGAAGAGAAAAGAATAAGGTTTAAAACTAGTTGATACCTGATAAAGGAAAAATGCCATAGGTCTCATTGCCTATTATCATGAACATCCTTTTTTCTCATAGTATATCTTACGTAGTTGAGACCTTTCCTCGGTAAAACATTCCACAAACTTGTTAAAGAACAACTCTTCAGAAACATAAAATGGGGTACTTAAATTATCATTCTTGTTTCTCAGACCTCTTGAAAGTAAATACTGAAGAACAAAAGCCCTCGGAATAATCCTTCTCTCCAAATTATATCCAAAAAGCCATGGAAACTTGGCAAGAGCCAAAGGGTCCCAACCTAATTGATTGACCCAAAGTTTCATCACCTCATTAATCTTATCCTTAGATGATAGCATACATAAAGGGTTCCTCCAGAATGCTTGGGACGTTGTTTCTTTAGACCAACCCCAGCTCTTCAAGATATCGACTTTCGCATCCCACAGTGATTTCCGTATAGTCTTCTTGGCTAGCAAAGCTATGGCGAATTTAACCGATGACGGATCAAACCCTAATTCCTTTACTTCATCCACAAGCTTCCTCAAATCAGAAGAATAGAGCACGGACACCCTGGTACGACATAAATGGTGGATTGCGGAGTTAGAGACTCCTGCATCAGCCAACAACTTGACATTTTTCACCAAGCGATGCTCCATGAACAAAGCAGGGAAAGAAGCAATGCAACGGAGCGTTTTCTGATCGGATTGAAAGAAGGTTTTCATCATTCCATAAGTAGGGATTATGTTGTTCTTGAGGCTCGAATGCAAGAATCTAGGGTTCCTAGTGGCTAGCAGAACAATGTCATCGGTGGAAGCACCTTTGGAGGCCAGAAATTGAAACTTTGGCAGGATTCTTTCCGGATTGGCTGAAAGTATCTTAGGTAGCTTGGCAACAATGGAAGCGATTTGGGAATGGGAGAATCCATGGGTCTTGAAGAATGCGATTATTAAGTCTGCCTTGTGTGGGGTCTTGAAACGATGCCGTTTTGATGCGTTTAGAGCAGATTGTGGGGTGAAGCCAAGGTTATTGATGAGGTATGAAACCGTCAAAGAGTGTGATTGTGAAGTGCAGAACATGTGTGGTTGTGTTCTTCGGAATAGAACTTTTAGGTTTAGATAGATAAGGGGTTTGTAACGGTGGGAGTTAAACATGTTGGTTGATGAACGATGAATAGAGAACAACAAATAAAAACGATGGAATTATAGAAGCATACAAGAATTCGTATGAGATTGAAGGAAGAAGCTACTCTTGAGCAAGAAGAGAAGGGAAGGCAGTTTAGAGAGTAAAAAGCGACTTTGACGATGGCGTGGAAGCAGAGAGGGTTCCTTTGGTTGTGGCGAGAAGCCGAGAACCGATGGGATGGGAGAAGCGGGCGAGAGCGAGAGGAACAGGGGTTTTGGGAAAAATGGAAAAAAAAAAGAGGGTGGGGGGAGGATTCACCTAAAGAAAGTAGACCCCATTCAATTTTATGAGGAACTCCTGCAAAGAAGAAATATTCACGAGAAAAAGTATAACTAAATAATAAGAATATTAAATAATGTGAATAATAGATATATTATTTAATTTAATAGGTATGTAGATAATTATATTTATTGTTTTTAATTAAATGATTATTCTTTTTGATTTAGTTTACTCATGTATAATTAATAATGAATAGATATTCAATTTATTAGGTATGCGAATGATTATCCTAATTTTAAAATTTAGAGGATAATTTGAGAGTGAAGTATTTTTTTATTTTATTGAATCAATTCTAAAGTCCATTATTCACATTGTTCACAAAAATTATTATCTATCTAATAAAATCTTATTTATAATTATATGTAATTCAAATTAATTAAATTAACAGTAATCCACTAATAATAAATCAAAATTATTTGTTTTGATATAGATCTATGATATATATATATATATATATATATATATATATATATATATATATATATATATATATATATATATATATATATATATATATATATATATATATATATATATACACACGTACATAAAGAATTCGAATTTATTTGTTTTGAATTATATTTCATCAAAATGCTCCCCTAAATGCTAATTTTAAAGAAAATTTGAACAAAAAAATTCACTATATTCAAACTGTGAATATGAAAAACAACTTAAATCATATCTATCAGTTAAATGGTGTTGTTCATATTGCTTGCAATATTTCATACATGAAGAGGTTAGTGAATGAAATTTAATTTTTTTAAAAAATAAATAATTGTTTGTGATGTTAAGTCACTTAGAATTTTATTATATGTGCTATTAAGATTTTTAAACTACAACAAGGTTTTGATAACCGGACCGGTCATCAAACTGCTATAGTCACTGATTTACTAATTTATTGGTCTAACCGGTCTAACCAGTGGTTTAACCAGAAAAATCGTTTTAGAATAAAAATAATAAATAAATTATAAATAAACATCCTAAAATATCTTTCAAATTTAAAACGCTACACAAAAAATCAACAACCCAATTCATATAATCTTATCAAAATACAAACTCAAAAGTTAAATAGTAAAAAGAAATATCTAAATATTAAATTTTGACTTTGAGGGTTAATAGGATCACTTAACACCTCAGATTCTAATTTAGAAATGTCAAGAGACAAAGGATTATCAATTTCAAAAGAATGTTGAGCTAGTTCAGTTAGAAAATGTTGATCATTCGGTGGTATTATGCTAACTGAACATGAACCTAAACCTTGCAAGATGACCTTTTCGATTTAATCTTAGGCAGTATTGCGTTCATCTGTTGTAAGAGAGCTCTCTTAGCAACAGATTCTTCTTGCTGAGCAAGCCATAAACGGAACCTAGTGTTGTTTCCAAGTTGAGGTGCTGAGCAAGCCATAAACGAAACCTAGTGTTGTTTCCAAGTTGAGGTATCAACATAACAAGTAGTCATTGAATAAGAAAACATAACATATCACCAACTATCTATACACTTTGACTCTCCTTCCACTACCATCATAATCATTCATCAGTTTATTTATATATGGCATTGGTAGGTAGCTACCTTACTCATTCAGCAACAAATAACAGCATAACAACAACAATGCCATAACAAAACAGCAGAATCTTAACAAGTCATTAATCACAAATTCCAAATTCAAAATACTGATTAGTGATCATGATCAGAGTGCCATAACAAAACAGCAGCATAACAACAACAATAGCAGCTTAACAAATCACTAATTAGAAATTTCAAATTTAAAACACTGATCAGTGATCGTAGAATCATAGTGCCATAACAAAACAGCAGCATAACAACAACAACAACAACTTAACAAGTCACTAATCACTAATCAGAAATTTCAAATTCAAAATACCGATCAATGATCGCAGAATCACAGTGCCATAACAAAACAGCAGCATAACAACAACAGCAGCACAACAAGGGAAAAAGAACAATGAAAGTCACAAAAGAAATTAGTAATCCTATTCCTGTTTCATGCATTTAATTACTCATAAACAAAACTCAACTCCACCTGTTAATTTAACCTTGGTCTTATGAAATCATAAATAAGAATACATTACATTGTTCTTTGTTCTAAAATTCAAGCAAAAACACTATCAAAGCCCATATCTAAATTCTGCCTACAGCATTCAACAATATTGCAACAAACAAATTAGGAGCCATCAGCAACTACTAAACCAGTAAAACACTATCAGAGTCATCGAGTAATTAGAAAACACTAAAACAGAGTAACAGAGTAAGTATTACTGTATTAGGTGTTCTGGTTGACATAAATGATATAACAGAGTAAGTTTATTTTAATATACACGATTTAAGTATTTAACAGAGTAAGTGAGTAACAGAGCAATAGAAGTCAGAACCATACATACAAATTTGTAAAATTTCTACCATTAGCAACCAGCAAATCCAAGACAGTACCAAACTTCAAAGTTCAAACCAAGACTGAAGACCGAAGAAGAAGGATTGAAGAACCAAATTTCAAGTCAAGACCCAAGAAAAATTGAAGAAATATGGAACAAAAGTTGAAGAAGAAGTTCAGAGAAGATGAAGACGAGGAGCACTCACCTGGGTTCGAGAAGCCAGCGAAGACAAATAGGACCTGCCGAGTTACTGGGTTCCGGACACGGGGAAGCGGAAAAAGCGGGTGTGCTGAGGACCTATGGACGGCGGCGGCGCTAACAACCTCAGAACCGCGGCGGCGCTGACGACCTCAGAACGGCGGCGACGATGGAGGGCTACGGTTCAGAGTTCCTTTGCTTCAGAGGGCTAGGGTTCAACGACAAAGGAGTGAGATGATGAATGGGAAAAGGGGGGTGGTTCACGCGTCTGTTTGGTTTTCTTTTTTTTTTTAATTTAAAAATGGCATTGTTTTAGAGTAACCGGTCGGTTTTCGACCGGTTTGACAGCTTTCTAATGATTTTCTCCCAACGGTTATGGAAGAGGACCGGACCGCTTGTATTGCCGGTTCTGATTGAACTGGTTCGACCGACCAGTTCGATCCGGTTTTCAGAACTTTATTACAAATGCTAGTTAGAGTAGTGATTTAATAGTTTGTTAGTATTTTAAAAGTACAAATGCAAGGTGGAAGAGTGATAAACAATATTTAGTTAGAATAGTGATTAACTATATTAGAAGTTTATTTTGGAGTTTAGGTAAATCTAATTTAGATTTTGAATGTTATATTAGATAGGCAGAAGAAGTTTGGCAAAGATTTATTTTAGTTTAATTTTTTAAAATTTAATTTAATTCATAAAAGTTAGATTAACAAGCCAGTAATTTAGTTTAATTTTAATTTATTTAAAATTAATTTAATTTAATCCTTAAATATTAGTGTTTAAATTAATGTAATTTAATTTAGTTTAATTTTATACTTTACGTCTTGAAGATTAGATTAATTATGTACTATTAGAATTTAATTTAATTCGGTTTAATACAATTTAATTAAACTATTGAATGTTAAGTTATCTATGTTCATGGTTGCAAATTCAGGGACGGTTCCAAGAGTAGTGGTGTGGAGACAAGCGCCTCCACTATAATTTGGAATTTGTTTGAGTAGTATATGATAATAATATTTATTTGCCCCCATTAGATTATTAAATTTCACCCTACAATAATTTTTTACTCAATTTTTGGAACTTAATCGTTAATTTAAAAATATTATATTAGATATTCGTTAGAATGATCAATTCTCATATTTAAACAAAATTAGTGTTCTTTTTAAAAATCAACTCAAAAGAATATTATTTATTTTCTTTTCAAATTAGCTTTAATTTTTGCATAGCAACTGTATTAATTGAAAGAAATTTTTTAACTATGAATATCAATAAGAGTCGGCTTCTAATTGTGTTGGGAAGTGAATTTATAAATAATTATTTAGTAATATGTATGAAAAGAGAGAAATTTTGATGGTAGTGTTAAGAGAAAAATTACTTAATTTTTTAAAAATATAAAATATAAAATAATAGAATTTTAAATTATATGTTATTATTTAAATTACTATTTTAGTATTTTAATTTGTATATTAGATATTTTGAAAGCTAATCATATTTTACAATAAAAAATATAATCATAACAATAATCTTGTTATATGTATATTAAAAATAATTATCTATATAAAATATATATTAAAATATAAAATACATATTGAAAATAAGTTAAACAATACATGTATTTATACACAGATATATAGTGGCTAATAGATAATTTAATATTTAATTTTTTATATACACATATTATTTTCATTATAAAAATTATTATCACGTTATATAAATTTTGCCCTCACTACCAAAATTTTCTGGATCTGTCACTAGTTGCAATATAATTTACATTAAAATTTACTTTTAATAGAGTTGTCCGCTTTAGGTGATTTTTTATATAACTTGGATATGATTTTCTTGAAAAGGGTCTGCATTACTTAATAGTTTTTTGGTGAATTGGTTTGTTAATTGTCATGGTTCTAAGAAATTTTTTCATCGTCATGCAGCCCATCGATATATCACCAGCATGAGGAGGCAGTATGCTATGTCTATAGACGACAGGATCATACCGTACCTGTAGATGCTTGGCTTAGCCCATCTCGAGAGACTCAATGACCACTGGTTTAGGTTGGATGAGCCGCTGGTTAGTGCATGTTTTGAGTCGTAGCGGCCAGAGACGCATACCTTTCACATGTCATTCGAGGAGTGTACGATTACGATACAGGATATTGCGTACCAGTTAGGCCTTTCCATCAACGAACAGTATGTCAGTGGATGCCTGATGGATTTCGAGCAGTACATTGATGGTGAATGACCTGCATGGGATTGGTTCCAAGAGTTATTAGGTGTGCTGCCTCTGACGGACTACATCGACAAGTTCACTATGAAGTACACTTGGATGCATGATACATTCAGTCACCTTCTCCAGGACGCAGACGAGGAGATAGTCAGGAGATACGTGAAGGTGTACATCATGATGCTATTATCCACCCAACTCTTAGGTGACAAGTCTGATACACGCATGCATATTTGGTGGCTACTGTACATAGTGAGATTAAAGGACATAGGTGGATACAGTTGGGGATCCGCCACTCTGTCGTGGTTATACCGGTACTTGTGCCATGTGGCCAACAGGAATGTGGCTAAGTTGGCCGGTCTGTTTCAACTCCTCAAATCATGGATCTTTTGGTGGTTCCTGGGTTTCAAGCCCGATGGATTTGACACTTTTTATTGACAGTTGGCGATGAGGTACTTTCTGTTTTTGGTTGTCATGTTTAGTAATATATATTAAAGATTTTGTTGTTGTTCATAACATGTATTGAGTGTCAGGTGGTTCGGTTATCTGCCAACATTGAGCGAGAAGGGGCCTATAATCGCGCAGTAGAGGCTCAGAATAGATTTACTCCGGACTAGGGATGTGAGTGTTTTAGCTTTCAAGCATTCATTGTTAAGTTTGTTTAAACTACTTAATGAATGTAAATTGACTTGCAATATTCTTCATTCTTTACTAGTTCACGTGGATGTCATATAGCACACCGGATGTTGTTTAGGTAGCTCATCCCAAGATCTTGGAACCCCGACAAATGGCACTATGGAGGGCTATGATGGCATTGATCTACTTTGTCATTATAGAATGACATCAGGTGGATAGAGTGCTATCACAACTTGGTGGAGTACAACATCGCCTACTTCCCATACTCGACATTGATTTTCTGATAGCGAAGGATGGCAGAGGCAGAGACTGATAATTTTCGAACACCCTACAGAGTTGGCACATACATTGGAGTAGGCGAGCCGACCATGTACTACGATTGATGTGGTGGCAGACCCAGGACCATCACAAGCTTGCTTAGAGTGGTGGCATGAGCATGGGAGGAGATTCTTTTCGCCAAAGCTCTTTCTCGGAGACCCTAGAGCAAATGTTATTCTAGCCGAGGTAACACAGAGAGGTACACGGCGGGTTCCTGAGATGGATTAGGTGCTAGATGTTTCTGACAGACATCGAGTAGAGCGGAGATGTCGTGTTAGTACACGAGTCAATGATCGTGAGTGGAGATGTCTCGATGATGCGATTTACGCCATGGAGGGGAGGAGTCAAGGTCATTGACAATGTAGGGGGCATGGTCGAGAGGGAGGGAGGGGTGGACGTCGAGGTATAAGTCAACGCATTAGGAGAGGTGGGGATGATGGTGCTGATGGTGGAGATGACAGCGATGTAAATGATGATGAGTATGGAGATGATAGTGGTGGTGGTGGTGTTAGGGTGGATCTGATGTTGGTGGAGGTGCTGGTAGAGGTAGAGGTAGAGGTAGAGGTAGAGGTGGTGGATGTGGTAGTGGAGGTGGGGGTGATGGTGGCTTTCAGTGTGGTGCTTTAGGGTTAGGGAATGGTGGAAGGTTTGGAGGTGATAGGAATTTTGGCGAGGAGATATACCTCGTGGACATAAGTTGTCAAACTCAGGCGAGAATATACATAGCAAGCTACTGCATGTCGACATGGGTAATAAAGTTCCTGAAAGTATCAGCAATCGCAAGTCCGATCTCTCAATGAGACTCTATAAGTACCAAGTGAGAACTAAGAAGTTACCTGTTGGAGTAGTCTGGTGAACGAAATTGTGATCCATATTCTTTGTATTTGTATGAAATCATTATTATGGCACCTGGTTGAATTCACAACTCTGTTCAACTAACCAGCAAGTGTACTGGGTCGTCCAAGTAATAAACCTTACGTGAGTAAGGGTCGATCCCACAGAGATTGTTGGTATGAAGCAAGCTATGGTCACCTTGTAAGTCTCAGTTAGGCAGATTATATTGGTTTATGGGTTTCGAAAATTAATAATAAAATAGAAATAATAAAAGGGATAGAATACTTATGCAGATTCATTGGTGGAAATTTCAGATAAGCGAATGGAGATACTGTATGGCTCAAGAACGCCTACTTTCCTATTGCTTCAACTCAATCCTTCTTACTCCTTTCCATGGAAAGCTGTGTATAGGGGTTCATCGTTCGACGATGGCTACTTTGTATCCTCTCTAGAAAATGGTCCTCTGCGCTGTCACTCGCATGGCTAATCGTCTGGAGGCATCACACTGGCCGAAGGCTACATCCCATCCTCGCAGTGAAAACTACGCTCACGCGCTCTGTCACAGCACGGCTAATCACTGGTTGGTTCCCGCTCCTGCTGGAATAGAATCCCTTGATTCTTTTGCGTCTGTCACTAACGCCCAGCACTTGCGAGTCTGAAGCACGTCACAGTCATTCATTACCGGAATCCTACTCGGAATACCACAGACAAGGTTAGACTTTCCGGATCCCCAGGGTCCTACTCGGAATACCACAGACAAGGTTAGACTTTCCGGATCCTCATGAATGCCGCCATCTATCTAGCTTATACCATGAAGATTCTGTTGAGGAATCTAAGAGATACACATTCAAGCTCGGTTGCTTGTAGAACGTAGGTGGTTGTCAATCACGCGCGTTCATAGGTGAGAATGATGATGAGCGTCACATAATCATCACATTCATCATGTTCTTGGGTGCGAATGAATATCTTGGAATAAGAATAAGAGAGAATTGAATAAAAAGTAATAGTAATTGTATTGAACTTTGAGGTACAGCAGAGCTCCACACCCTCAATCTATGGTGTGCAGAAACTCCACCGTTGAAAATACATAAGTAAAAGGTTCAGGCATGGCCGAATGGCCAGCCCCCTGAGTGATCAAGAGACCAAATAATCAAAGGCTAAACAGTCAAGAGATTTAACTGTCAAAAGATGTCTAATACAATAGTTAAATGTTCTATTTATAATAAACTAGCTCTTAGGGTTTACATGAGTAAGTAATTGATGCATAAATCCACTTCCGGAGCCCACTTGGTGTATGCTTGGGCTGAGCTTGATCAATCTACGAGCTGAGGCTTCTCTTGGAGTTGAACTCCGAGTTATGACGTGTTTTGGGCGTTCAACTCCGGATCATGACGTTTTTCTGGCGTTTAACTCCAGACAGCAGCATGTACTTGGCGTTCAACGCCAAGTTACGTCGTCAATTTCCGAATAAAGTATGGACTATTATATATTGCTGGAAAGCCCTGGATGTCTACTTTCCAACACCGTTGAGAGCACGCCAATTGGAGTTCTGTAGCTCCATAAAATCCATTTCGAGTGTAGGGAGGTCAGATTCCAACAGCATCAGCAGTCCTTTTGTCAGCCTTTTTTTTAGAGTTTTGCTCAAGTCCCTTAATTTCAGCCAGAAATTACCTGAAATCACAGAAAAACACACAAACTCATAGTAAAGTCCAGAAATGTGAATTTAACATAAAAACTAATGAAAACATCCCTAAAAGTAGCTTGAACTTACTAAAAACTACCTAAAAACAATGCCAAAAAGCGTATAAATTATCCGCTCATCACAACACCAAAATTAAATTGTTGCTTGTCCCCAAGCAACTGAAAATCAAATAGGATAAAAAGAAGAGAATATACTATAAATTCCAGAATATCAATGAATATTAATTATAATTAGATGAGCGGGACTTGTAGCTTTTTGCTTCTGAACAGTTTTGGCATCTCACTTTTTCCTTTGAAGTTTAGAATGATTGGCTTCTTTAGGAACTCAGAATTTCGGATAGTGTTATTGATTTTCCTAGTTAAGCATGTTGATTCTTGAACACAGCTACTTATGAGTCTTGGCTGTGGCCCTAAGCACTTTGTTTTCCAGTATTACCACCGGATACATAAATGCAACAGATACATAACTGGGTGAACCTTTTTAGATTGTGACTCAACTTTGCTAGAGTCCCCAGTTAGTGGTGTCCAGAGCTCTTAAGCACATTCTTTTGCTTTAGATCACGACTTTAACCACTCAGTCTCAAGCTTTTCACTTGGACCTTCATGACACAAGCACATGGTTAGGGACAGCTTGATTTAGCCGCTTAGGCCTGGATTTTATTTCCTTGGGCCCTCCTATCCATTGATGCTCAAAGCCTTGGATCCTTTTTACCCTTGCCTTTTGGTTTTAAGGGCTATTGGCTTTTTCTGCTTGCTCTTTCTTTTTCTTTCCATTTTTTTCGCCATTTTTTTTCGCAAGCTTCTTCTTTTTCACTGCTTTTTCTTGCTTCAAGAATCAATTTCATGATTTTTCAGATCCTCAATAACATTTCTCTTTGTTCATCATTCTTTCAAGAGCCAACAATTTTAACATTCATAAACAACAAGATCAAAAGACATATGCACTGTTCAAGCATTCATTCAGAAAACAAAAGTATCGTCACCACATCAATATAATTAAATTAAATTCAAGAATAAATTTGAAATTCATGTACTTCTTGTTCTTTTGAATTAAAACATTTTTCATTTAAGAGAGGTGAAGGATTAATGGATTTTATTCATAGCTTTAAGACATGGTTACATACTAATGATCATGAAGTAGAGACACAAAACATAGATAAACACAACATTAAAAACCAAAAGCAGAAAGAAATAAAGAACAAGGAATGAATCCACCTTTAGTGGCATCTTCTTCTTGAAGGACCAACAATGTCCTTAAGTTCTTCTATGTCCCTTCCTTGCCTTTGTTGCTCCTCCCTCATTGCTCTTTGATCTTCTCTTATTTCATGGAGAATGATGGAGTGCTCATGATGTTCCACCCTTAATTGTTCAACATTGTGGCTCAAATCTTCTAAGGAAGTGTTGAGTTGTTCCCAATAGTTGTTTGGAGGAAAGTGCATCCCTTGAGGCATCTCAGGGATTTCTTGATGATGAGCTTCCTCATGCATCTCTTGAGAACCGTGAGGAGTCTCTCTTGCTTGCTCCATTCTCTTCTTGGTGATGGGCTTATCCTTTTCAATGGAGATGTCTCCTTCTATGATAACTCCAGCTGAGTAACATAGATGGCAAATAAGGTGAGGGAAAGCTAGCTGTGCTATGGGTGAAGGCTTGTCGGCTATTTTGTAGATTTCATTGGAGATGACCTCATGAACTTCTACTTCCTCTCCAATCATGATGCCATGAATCATGATGGTCCGATCCACAGTAACTTCAGATCGGTTGCTAGTAGGAATGATGGAGCGTTGAATGAACTCCAACCATCCTCTAGCTATAGGCTTGAGATCCAGTCTTCTTAGTTGGACTGGCTTGCCTTTGGAGTCTCTCTTCCATTGAGCTCCTTCCACACATATGTCCATTAGGACTTGGTCCAACCTTTGATCAAAGTTGACCCTTCTAGTGTAGGGGCGTTCATCTCCTTGCATCATGGGCAAGTGGAATGCCAACCTCACATTTTCCAGACTAAAATCCAAGTATTTCCCCCGAACCATTGTGAGATAATTCTTTGGACTCGGGTTCATACCTTGATCATGGTTCCTAGTGATCCATGCATTGGCATAGAACTCTTGAACCATTAAGATTCCGACTTGTTGCATGGGGTTGGTTAAGACTTCCCAACCTCTTCTTCGGATTTCATGTCGGATCTCCGGATACTCATTTTTCTTGAGCTTGAAAGGGACCTCAGGGATCACCTTCTTCTTTGCCACAACATCATAGAAGTGGTCTTGATGGCTCTTGGAGATGAATCTTTCCATCTCCCATGACTCGGAGGTGGAAGCTTTTGTCTTCCCTTTTCCTTTTCTAGAGGATACTCCGGTCTTAGGTGCCATTGATGGTAATGGAAAAACAAAAAGCTTATGCTTTTACCACACCAAACTTAAAATATTGCTCGCCCTCGAGCAAGAGAAGAAAGAAGAGAAGAAGAAGAAGAAGAAAATATGGTAGAGAGGGAGAGAGGTAGGTTCGGCCTAGGGGAAGAAGAAGGGGTTGTGTTGTGTGAAAATGAAGTAGAATGGAAGGGTATTTGGGAAGAGAGATTGAGGTGATTGGTGAAGAGTTTTGGGAAGTGTGATATGGGGAAGAGTAATCACAAAAACTAGGATTAGGAGGTAAGGTGGGAATGTGGTAGGTGGGGATCCTGTGGGGTCCACAGATCCTGAGATGATCCTGTGGGGTCCACAGGTCCTGAGGTGTCAAGGAATTCCATCCCTGCACCAAATAGGCATGTAAATTGCCTTTGCACACCATTCTGGCGTTTAAACGCCGTGTGGTGCACATTCTGGGCGTTCAACGCCCATGTAAAGCATGTTTCTGGCGTTGAACGCCAGTTTCATGCTTGTTACTGGCGTTCAGCGCAAGCTTTTCTTCTCTGGGCACATTCCTGGCGTTCAGCGCCAGAATGTTGCTTGTTTCTGGCGTTCAGCGCCAGAATGATGCTCTGTTCTGGCGTTGAATGCCGGCCAGATACATCTTACTGGCGTTGAACGCCAGCCTGTTGGTGCACGAAATTGCAATCACACTTTTGCAATCCCGCACAACTAACCAGCAAGTGCACTGGGTCGTCCAAGTAATACCTTACGTGAGTAAGGGTTGATCCCACGGAGATTGTCGGCTTGAAGCAAGCTATGGTTATCTTGTAACTCTTAGTCAGGATATCAAAAATTATCAGGATTGATTGTGAAAAGCAAAAGAACATGAAATAAGTACTTGTTTTGCAGTAATGGAGAATAGGTTGAGGTTTTGGAGATGCTCTGTCTTCTGAACCTCTGCTTTCCTACTGTCTTCTTCTTCAAACACGCAAGGCTCCTTCATGGCAAGCTGTATGTAGGGTTTCACCGTTGTCAATGGCTACCTCCCATCCTCTCAGTGGAAATGTTCAACGCACCCTGTCACGGCACGGCTATCCAGCTGTCGGTTCTCGATCATGTCGGAATAGAATCCAGTGATTCTTTTGCGTCTGTCACTAACGCCCCACAATCGCGAGTTTGAAGCTCGTCACAGTCATTCAATCATTGAATCCTACTCAGAATACCACAGACAAGGTTTAGACCTTCCGGATTCTCTTGAATGCCGCCATCAATTCTAGCTTATACCACGAAGATTCTGATTAAGGAATCCAAGAGATATCTACTCAATCTAAGGTAGAACGGAGGTGGTTGTCAGGCACGCGTTCATAGTTAAGAATATGATGAGTGTCACGGATCATCACATTCATCCGGGTTAAGAACGAGTGATATCTTAGAACGGAAGCAAGCATGATTGAATAAGAAACAGTAGTAATTGCATTAATCCATCAAGACACAGCAGAGCTCCTCACCCCCAACCATGTGGTTTAGAGACTCATGCCGTAGAAGATACAATGAGAAACGTGTAAAGTGTCATGAGGTACAGATACAATGTCAAAAGATCCTATTAATAGTGAACTAGTAACCTAGGGTTTACAGAATTGAGTAAATGACAGAAAAATCCACTTCCGGGCCCACTTGGTGTGTGCTTGGGCTGAGCATTGAAGCATTTTCGTGTAGAGACTCTTTCTGGAGTTAAACGCCAGCTTTTATGCCAGTTTGGGCGTTTAACTCCAATTTGCATGCCAGTTCCAGCATTAAACGCTGGGAATTCTGAAGCTGATTTGCAACGCCAGTTTGGGCCATCAAATCTCAGGTAAAGAATGGACTATTATACATTGCTGGAAAGCCCAGGATGTCTACTTTCCAACGCCGTTGAGAGCGCGCCAATTGGGCTTCTGTAGCTCCAGAAAATTCACTTCGAGTGCAGGGAGGTCAGAATCCAATAGCATCTGCAGTCCTTTTCAGCCTCTGAATCAAATTTTTGCTCAGGACCCTCAATTTCAGTCAGAAAATACCTGAAATCACAAAAAAACACACAAACTCATAGTAAAGTCCAGAAAAGTGAATTTTAACTAAAAAATAATAAAAATATAATAAAAACTAATTAAAATATACTAAAAACATACTAAAAACAAATTCCAAAAAGCGTATAAATTATCCGCTCATCACAACATCAAACTTAAATTGTTGCTTGTCCCCAAGCAACTGAAAATCAAAATTGGATAAAAAGAAGAGAATATACTATAGACTCCAAAATATCAAGGAAACTCAGCTCCAATTAGATGAGCGGGACTAGTAGCTTTTTGCTTCCGAATAGTTTTGGCATCTCACTTTATCCTTTGAAGTTCAGAATGATTGGCATCTATAGGAACTCAGAACTCAGATAGTGCTATTGATTCTCCTAGTTAAGTATAATGATTCTTGAACATAGCTAGTGTATGAGTCTTGGCTGTGGCCCAAAGCACTCTGTCTTCCAGTATTACCACCGGATACATACATGCCACAGACACTTACTTGGGTGAACCTTTTCAGATTATGACCCAGCTTTGCTAGAGTCCCCAATTAGAGGTGTCCAGGGTTCTTAAGCACACTCTTTTTGCCTTGGATCACAACTTTATTTCTTTCTTTCTTTTTCTTTCTATTTCTTCTCTTTTTTTTTCATTTTTTTTTATTTATTTTTTTGAATCACTGCTTTTTCTTGCTTCAAGAATCAATTTGATGATTTTTCAAATCCTCAATAACAGTTCTCTTTTTCCTCATTCTTTCAAGAGCCAACAATTTTAACATTCTCAAAACAACAAATTCAAAAGACATATGCACTGTTCAAGCATTCATTCGGAAAACAAAAAGTATTGTCACCACATCAAACTAATTCAACTAGTTTCAAAGATAAATTCGAAATCCTGTATTTCTTGTTCTTTTGTGATTAAAGCATTTTTCATTTAAGAGAGGTGATGGATTCATAGGACATTTATAGTTTTAAGGCATAGATACTAAGATACTAATGATCATGTAATAAGACACAAACATAGATAAACATAAGCATAAAAATTCGAAAAATAGAAAATAAAGAACAAGGAGATTAAAGAACGGGTCCACCTTAGTGATGGCGGCTTGTTCTTCCTCTTGAAGATCTTATGGAGTGCTTGAGCTCCTCAATGTCTCTTCCTTGCCTTTGTTGCTCCTCTCTCATGATTCTATGATCTTCTTTAATTTCATGGAGGAGGATGAAATGTTCTTGGTGCTCTACCCTTAGTTGTCCCATGTTGGAACTCAATTCTCCTAGGGAGGTATTGATTTGCTCCCAATAGTTTTGTGAAGGAAAGTGCATCCCTTGAGATGAATCTCTCTATCTCCCATGGCTCTGAGGTGGAAGCTTTTGCCTTCCCTTTCCTCTTTCTAGAGGTTTCTCCGGCCTTAGGTGCCAAAAATGGTTATGGAGAAATAAAAAGCAACGCTTTTACCACACCAAACTTAGAAGGTTTGCTCGTCCTCGAGCAAAAGAAGAAAGAAGAGAGAGAGTGGTGGGGTAGGTGGGGATCCTGTGGGGTCCACAGATCCTGAGGTGTCAAGGAAAATTCATCCCTGCACCAAGTGATGAGCAAAAATGCTCCTACTGCCAATCCTGGCGTTAAACGCCGGGCTGGTGCCCATTTCTGGCGTTTAACGCCAGCTTGGTGCCCATTACTGGCGTTTAACGCCAGTCTGGTAACCCTTTCTGGCGTTAAACGCCCAGAATGGTGCCAGACTGGGCGTTAAACGCCCATTTGCTTCCCTTACTGGCGTTTAAACGCCAGCAAGGTTTTCCTCCAGGGTGAGCTATTTTTCTTTCTGTTTTTCATTCTGTTTCTGCTTTTTTAATTGAATTTGTGACTTCCCATGATCATCAACCTATAGAAAACATAAAATAACAAAGGAAAATAATAAATGTAACATTGGGTTGCCTCCCAACAAGCGCTTCTTTAATGTCAGTAGCTTGACAGTGGGCTCTCATGGAGCCTCACAGATGTTCAGAGCAATGTTGGAACCTCCCAACACCAAACTTAGAGTTTGAATGTGGGGGTTCAACACCAAACTTAGAAGTTGGTGGTGGCCTCCCAACACCAAACCTAGAGTTTGACTGTGGGGGCTATGTTTGACTCTGTTTTGAGAGAAGCTCTTCATGCTTCCTCTCTATGGTTACAGAAGGAGAACCTTGAGTCTTATAGTTTGCACTGTCTGCAAGCCACGGAGCTTCCTGAATAGCAAACAATTGCTCATCCGGAAAGGTTTCAGAGATCTCAGTAGGAGGGAGGGATGCTCCTGCTACTGGTTCTATCCGGGACAGGTGATCAGCCACTTGATTCTCTATTCCTTTTCTGTCTCTTATTTCTATATCAAACTCTTGCAGAAGCAACACCCATCTTATGAGCCTGGGTTTTGAATCCTGCTTTGTGAGTAGATATTTAAGAGCAGCATGGTCAGTGTACACAATCACTTTTGATCTTACTAAATAAGATCTGAACTTGTCAATGGCATAAACCACTGCAAGTAACTCCTTTTCTGTGGTTGTGTAGTTCTTCTGTGCATCATTTAGAATACGGCTGCCATAATAAATGACGTGCAGAAGCTTACCATGCCTTTGTCCCAGTACTGCACCAATGGCATGGTCACTGGCATCACGCATTAGTTCAAATGGTAATGTCCAGTCTGGTGCAGTGATGACTGGTGCTGTGACCAGCTTAGCTTTCAGAGTTTCAAATGCCTGCAGACACTCATTATCAAAAATAAATGGAGTGTCAGCAGCTAGCAGATTACTCAGAGGTTTGGCAATTTTCGAAAAATCCTTTATGAACCTTCTGTAGAATCCTGCATGCCCCAGAAAGCTTCTGATTGCCTTAACATTGGCAGGTGGTGGTAATTTTTCAATCACCTCTACCTTTGCCTTATCCACCTCTATTCCCCTGCTTGAAATTTTGTGCCCAAGGACAATTCCTTCAGTCACCATAAAGTGACATTTCTCCCAGTTTAAAACCAGGTTAGTCTCTTGGCACCTTTTCAGGACAAGTGCTAGGTGGTTAAGACAGGAGCTGAATGAGTCTCCAAATACTGAAAAGTCATCCATGAAGACTTCCAAAAATTTCTCTACCATATCTGAGAAGATAGAGAGCATGCACCTCTGAAAGGTTGCAGGTGCATTGCACAGACCAAAAGGCATCCTTCTGTAGGCAAATACTCCAGAAGGACATGTAAATGCTGTTTTCTCTTGGTCCTGAGGATCTACTGCAATTTGGTTGTAACCTGAGTAGCCGTCCAAAAAGCAGTAGTATTCATGACCTGCTAGTCTCTCTAGCATCTGGTCTATGAATGGTAAAGGAAAATGATCCCTTCTGGTGACTGTATTGAGCCTTCTGTAGTCAATACACATGCGCCACCCTATAACTGTTCTTGTAGGAACTAGTTCATTCTTTTCATTATGAACCACTGTCATGCCTCCCTTCTTAGGGACAACGTGGACAGGGCTCACCCAGGGGCTATCAGAAATAGGATAAATAATCCCAGCCTCTAGTAACTTAGTGACCTCTTTCTGCACCACCTCCTTCATGGCTGGATTTAGCCGCCTTTGTGGTTGAACCACTGGCTTAGCATCATCCTCCAATAGGATCTTGTACATGCATCTTGCTGGGCTAATGCCCTTAAGATCACTTATAGACCACCCAAGAGCTGTCTTGTGTGTCCTTAGCACTTGAATTAGTGCTTCCTCTTCCTGTGGATTTAGAGCAGAGCTTATGATCACTGGAAAAGTGTCACCTTCTCCCAGAAATACATATTTCAGGGATGGTGGTAGTGGCTTGAGCTCCGGTTTAGGAGGCTTATCTTCTTCTTGAGGAATTTTCAGAATTTCTTTTATTTCCTTTAGTTCCTCCAGATCAGGCTGAACATCTTTAAAGATGTCCTCTAGCTCTGATTCAAGACTTTCAGTCATATTGACCTCCTCCACCAAAGAGTTAATAATATCAGCGCTCATGCAGTCATTTGATGTGTCTGGATGCTGCATAGCTTTGACAACATTCAACTTGAACTCATCCTCATTGACTCTCAGGGTTACTTCCCCTTTTTGTACATCAATGAGAGTTCGTCCAGTGGCTAGGAAAGGTCTTCCTAGAATGAGAGTTGCACTCTTGTGCTCCTCCATTTCCAGCACTACAAAGTCAGTTGGAAAGGCGAATGGCCCAACCTTGACAATCATGTCCTCAATTATGCCTGATGGATATTTAATGGAGCCATCAGCAAGTTGGAGGCATATCCGGGTTGGTTTGACTTCTTCAGTCAACCCAAGCTTTCTGATAGTGGATGCAGGTATTAGATTGATGCTTGCTCCAAGGTCACACATGGCTGTCTTGGTGCAAGCACCTTCTAATGTGCATGGTATCATAAAGCTTCCTGGATCTTGAAGCTTTTCTGGTAAGCTTTTCAGAATGACTGCACTGCATTCTTCAGTGAGAAACACTTTTTCAGTTTCTCTCCAATCCTTCTTATGACTTAAGATCTCTTTCATGAACTTAGCATAAGAAGGTATTTGCTCAAGTGCCTCTGCAAACGGAATCTTGATTTCAAGAGTCCTTAGATAGTCTGCAAAGCGGGCAAATTGCTTATCCTGTTCCGCTTGGCAGAGTTTCTGAGGATAAGGCATCCTGGCTTTATATTCTTCAACCTTAGTTGCTGCAGGTTTATTCCTTACAGAGGTGGTTGGAGAAGCCTTTTTAGAGGGGTTACTATCAGCACTCTCAGGTGTCTGGTTCCCCTTTTGTGTTTGAACGCCAGGATTGGGTGGAAAATGGGCGTTTAACGCCAACTTTTCCCCCTTTTCTGGCGTTTGAACGCCAGAACTGGGCAGGGAATGGGCGTTTAACGCCAGCTTTCCCTCCCTTTCTGGCACTTGAACGCCATTAGTATTCCCCTTACTATCAGCACTCTCAGGTGTCTGGTTCCCCTTTTGCGTTTGAACGCCAGGATTGGGTGGAAAATGGGCGTTTAACGCCAACTTTTCCCCCTTTTCTGGCGTTTGAACGCCAGAACTGGGCAGGGAATGGGCGTTTAACGCCAGCTTTCCCTCCCTTTCTGGCGTTTGAACGCCATTAGTATTCCTCTCTGGGCTCTTACTGTCCTCAGAGGGATTTTGGATAGTGGTTTGGCTATCCTCTGTCAATTGTTCCTTTACTGACTTTTTGCTACTTTGAGCAGTGTTATTCAGTGTCTTCCCACTCCTCAGTTGAACTGCTTGGCATTCTTCTGTTATTTGTTTAGATAGCTGCTGTTTTGCCTGATTCAACTGTGATTCCATGTTCTTGTTAGCAGTTTTAGTCTCTTGGAGCATCTCTTTAAATTCTGCTAACTGTTTTGTCATTAGGTGTAATTGTTGAGTAAGATCAACCATCTGTTCTTGAGGATTAGGATCAGTGGCTAATGCCACAACTTCTTCTTTTGTAGAGGACTCATGGCTAGAGTACAAATGTTGATTTCTAGCAACAATATCTATAAGCTCTTGAGCCTCTTCAATAGTCTTCCTCATATGTACAGATCCACCAGCTGAATGGTCTAGTGACATCTGAGCTTTTTCTGTAAGCCCATAGTAAAAGATGTCCAACTGTACCGACTTTGAAAACATTTCAGAGGGGCATTTTCTTAGCATACCTCTATACCTCTCCCAGGCATTATAAAGGGATTCATTATCCTTTTGTTTAAAGCCTTGGATGTCCAGCCTTAGCTGTGTCATCCTTTTTGGAGGGTAAAAGTGATTCAGGAATTTGTCTGATAACTGTTTCCATGTCTTTATGCTTGCTGTAGGTTGGTTATTCAACCACCTCTTAGCTTGATCTTTTACAGCAAATGGAAACAGTAATAGTCTATAGACATCCTGATCCACCTCTTTATCACGTACTGTGTCAGCAATTTGTAAGAATTGTGCCAGAAACTCAGTAGGTTCTTCCTGTGGAAGACCGGAATACTGGCAATTTTGCTGCACTATGATAATGAGTTGAGGATTTAACTCAAAGCTGCTTGCTTTAATGGGAGGTATACAGATGCTACTCCCATATGCAGCTGTAATGGGGTTAGCATATGACCCCAGAGTCCTTCTGGACTGTTCAATTCCACTTAGGTTCATGATGGAGAAAGGGAATATGATATGAATTCACAAGTAAAGTAAATTTTTTTTTTAAAAGTGACCGAAAGAAAAAAATAAAATAAAATAAATGGAAAATAAATAAAATTTCGAAAACTGAAAGAAAATAAGATCAAAGCAAATTGAAAACTAAATCAATTAGTTAATTAAAAAGATTTTGGAATTAGCAATTAAAAAGATATGATTGAAAATATGATTGCAACTAAAAAGATTTGATTTTTGAAAAAGATTTGAGAAGATCAATTTTTGAGATTAGAATTTTGACTTGACTAAAAAAAAGATATAATTTTAAAAATCTTTGACTAAATTAATGCAAAATTTCGAAAATTATGAGTAAAATAAGGAAAGGATATTTTTTGATTATTAAATTTTAATGAGGAAAGAGAAAAACAACAAAAAGACACTAAACTTAAAAATTTTAGATCAAAACAAAGAGAACAAACAAGAAAACTTTGAATATCAAGATGAACACCAAGAACACTTTGAAGGTCAAGATGAACACCAAGAACAAATTTTTGAAAAATTTTTAAGTGAATAAAAGCACAAAAGACACCAAACCTAAAATTTTTAGAAAATCAAACACAAATTTTCAAAAACTTAAAGGAAAACACAAGGAAGACACCAAACTTAAAATATGAAACTAAAGTCAAATAAAAGACTCTAAACCAACAAAAATAAAACAGTCCTAATCTAAGCAACAAGATAAACCGTCAGTTGTCCAAACTCGAACAATCCCCGGCAACGGCGCCAAAAACTTGGTGCACGAAATTGCAATCACACTTTTGCAATCCCGCACAACTAACCAGCAAGTGCACTGGGTCGTCCAAGTAATACCTTACGTGAGTAAGGGTCGATCCCACGGAGATTGTCGGCTTGAAGCAAGCTATGGTTATCTTGTAACTCTTAGTCAGGATATCAAAAATTATCAGGATTGATTGTGAAAAGCAAAAGAACATGAAATAAGTACTTGTTTTGCAGTAATGGAGAATAGGTTGAGGTTTTGGAGATGCTCTGTCTTCTGAACCTCTGCTTTCCTACTGTCTTCTTCTTCAAACACGCAAGGCTCCTTCATGGCAAGCTGTATGTAGGGTTTCACCGTTGTCAATGGCTACCTCCCATCCTCTCAGTGGAAATGTTCAACGCACCCTGTCACGGCACGGCTATCCAGCTGTTGGTTCTCGATCATGTCGGAATAGAATCCAGTGATTCTTTTGCGTCTGTCACTAACGCCCCACAATCGCGAGTTTGAAGCTCGTCACAGTCATTCAATCATTGAATCCTACTCAGAATACCACAGACAAGGTTTAGACCTTCCGGATTCTCTTGAATGCCGCCATCAATTCTAGCTTATACCACGAAGATTCTGATTAAGGAATCCAAGAGATATCTACTCAATCTAAGGTAGAACGGAGGTGGTTATCAGACACGCGTTCATAGTTAAGAATATGATGAGTGTCACGGATCATCACATTCATCCGGGTTAAGAACGAGTGATATCTTAGAACGGAAGCAAGCATGATTGAATAAGAAACAGTAGTAATTGCATTAATCCATCAAGACACAGCAGAGCTCCTCACCCCCAACCATGGGGTTTAGAGACTCATGCCGTAGAAGATACAATGAGAAACGTGTAAAGTGTCATGAGGTACAGATACAATGTCAAAAGATCCTATTAATAGTGAACTAGTAACCTAGGGTTTACAGAATTGAGTAAATGACAGAAAAATCCACTTCCGGGCCCACTTGGTGTGTGCCTGGGCTGAGCATTGAAGCATTTTCGTGTAGAGACTCTTTCTGGAGTTAAACGCCAGCTTTTATGCCAGTTTGGGCGTTTAACTCCAATTTGCATGCCAGTTCCAGCGTTAAACGCTGGGAATTCTGAAGCTGATTTGCAACGCCGGTTTGGACCATCAAATCTCGGGCAAAGTATGGACTATTATACATTGCTGGAAAGCCCAGGATGTCTACTTTCCAACGCCGTTGAGAGCACGCCAATTGGGCTTCTGTAGCTCCAGAAAATTCACTTCGAGTGCAGGGAGGTCAGAATCCAACAGCATGTGCAGTCCTTTTCAGCCTCTGAATCAGATTTTTGCTCAGGACCCTCAATTTCAGTCAGAAAATACCTGAAATCACAGAAAAACACACAAACTCATAGTAAAGTCCAGAAAAGTGAATTTTAACTAAAAACTAATAAAAATATAATAAAAACTAATTAAAATATACTAAAAACATACTAAAAACAATGCCAAAAAGCGTATAAATTATCCGCTCATCACCTGTGCGTCCTCCAGGGTGTGAATTTTTTCTTCTGCTGTTTTTGATTCTTTTTTTAATTTTTATGATTTTTTCGTGACTCCTCATGATCATGTACCTAATAAAACACAAAATAACAATAAAATAGAATAAAATAAAAATTAGATAAATAAAATTGGATTGCCTCCCAACAAGCGCTTCTTTAATGTCAATAGCTTGACAGTGGCTCTCATGGAGCCACAAGGTGATCAGGTCAATGTTGTATAGTTGCCAACACCAAACTTAGTGTTTGGATATGGGGTTTTAACACCAAACTTAGAGTTTGGTTGTGGCCTCCCAACACCAAACTTAGAGTTTGACTGTGGGGGCTCTTCTTGACTCTGAACTGAGAGAAGCTCTTCATGCTTACTCTCTTTTGTCACAGAGAGATGGCCATGTGCCTTAAACACAAGGTAGTCCCCATTCAATTGAAGGACTAATTCACCTCTGTTGACATCTATCACAGCTCCTGCTGTGGCTAGGAATGGTCTTCCAAGGATGATACAATCATCCTCTTCCTTCCTAGTGTCTAAGATTATGAAATCAGCAGGGATGTAAAGGCCTTCAACCTTTACTAACACGTCTTCTACTATTCCATAAGCTTGTCTCAATGACTTGTCTGCCAATTGTAATGAGAACAAGGCAGGTTGTACCTCAATGATCCCCAGCTTCTCCATTACGGAGAGTGGCATAAGATTTATCCCTGACCCCAGATCACACAGAGCTTTTTCAAAGATCATGGTGCCTATGGTACAAGGTATTAAGAACTTGCCAGGATCTTGTTTCTTTTGAGGTAGAATTTTCTGAATCCAGGTATCCAGTTCATTAATGAGCAGGGGAGGTTCACTTTCCCAAGTCTCATTACCAAATAACTTGGCATTCAGCTTCATGATAGCTCCTAAATATTGAGCAACTTGCTCTCCAGTTACATCTTCATCCTCTTCTGAGGAAGAATAGTCTTCAGAGCTCATGATTCCTTTGGATTTAATGGAATCTCTATGGTCTCTATATGAGCCTCAGATTCCTTTGGATCCTTAATAGGAAACTCCTTCTTGCTTGAGGGACGTCCCAGGAGGTCTTTCTCACTAGGATTTTCGTCCTCCTCCTCCCTTGTGCATTCGGCCATATTGACTATGTCAATGGCTTTGCACTCTCCTTTTGGATTCTCTTCTGTATTGCTTGGGAGAATACTGGGAGGAGTTTCAATGACTTTCTTACTCAGCTGGCCCACTTGTGCCTCCAGATTTCTAATGGAGGATCTTGTTTCACTCATGAAACTGAAAGTGGCCTTTGACAGATCAGAGACTATATTGGCTAAATTAGAAGTGTTTTGTTCAGAATTCTCTGTCTGTTGCTGAGGAGATGATGGATATGACTTGCTATTGTTCAGCCTATTGCGTCCACCATTGTTAAAGCCTTGTTGAGGCTTTTGTTGATCCTTCCATGAGAAATTTGGACGATTTCTCCATGATGGGTTATAGGTGTTTCCATAAGGTTCACCCATGTAATTAACCTCTGCCATGGCAGGGTTCTCAGGATCATAAGCTTCTTCAGAAGCTGCCTCTCTAGTACTGTTGGATGCATGTTGCCATCCATTCAGATTTTGGGAGATCATGTTGACTTGTTGAGTCAACACTTTGTTCTGAGCCAATATGGCATTCAGAGCATCAATTTCAAGAACTTCTTTCTTCTGAGGTATCCCATTATTCACGGAATTCCTCTCAGAAGTGTACATGAACTGGTTATTTGCAACCATGTCAATGAGTTCTTGAGCCTCTTCAGGCGTTTTCTTTAGGTGAATGGATCCACCAGCAGAATGGTCCAATGACATTTTCGAAAATTCAGATAGACCATAATAGAATATATCTAATATGGTCCATTCTGAAAACATGTCAGATGGACATCTTTTGGTCAGCTGCTTGTATCTTTCCCAAGCTTCATAGAGTGATTCACCATCTTTTTGTTTGAAGGTTTGAACATCCACTCTCAGCTTGCTCAGCTTTTGAGGAGGGAAGAATTTATCCAAGAAGGCTGTGACCAGCTTATCCCAGGAGTCCAGGCTATCCTTAGGTTGTGAATCCAACCATATTCTAGCTCTGTCTCTTACAGCAAAAGGGAAAAGCATGAGTCTGTAGACTTTAGGATCAACTCCATTCGTCTTTACAGTCTCACAGATCTGCAAGAACTCAGTTAAAAACTGATAAGGATCTTCAGATGGAAGTCCATAAAACTTGCAATTTTGTTGCATTAAGGCAATTAGTTGAGGCTTAAGCTCAAAGTTATTGGCTCCAATGGCAGGAATGGAGATGCTTCTTCCATCAAACTTGGACGTTGGCTTTGTGAAGTCACCAAGCATTCTCCTTGCATTATTATTATTTTCGGCTGCCATCTCCTTCTCTTGTTCGAAAATTTCTGAAAGGTTGTTTCTGGATTATTGTAACTTAGCTTCTCTTAATTTTCTCTTCAGAGTCCTTTCAGGTTCTGGATCAATTTCAACAAGAGTGTCTTTATCCCTGTTCCTGCTCATATGAAAGAGAAGAAAACAAGAAAAGAAGAGGAATCCTCTATGTCATAGTATAGAGATTCCTTTATGTTAGTAAAAGAAGAAAGGGGAGAAGAATGTAGAAGGATGGATTCGGATTTTTGGATGAAGAGAGGTGAAGAGAAGTGTTAGTAAATAAATAATTAAATAGAAGAAGAAAAGAGAAGGGAGATTTCAAAATTAATTTTGAAAAAGGGGTTAGTAATTTTCGAAAATTAAAGATAAAATTAAAATTTGAAACAATTAATTAATTAAAAAAAGAATTTTTGAAAAATGGGTAAGATATTTTTGAAAATTAGAGAGGGAAAAGTAGTTAGGTGGTTTTGAAAAAGATAAGAAACAAACAAAAAGTTAGTTAGTTGATTGAAAAAGATATTAAATTTTAAAAAGATAAGAAGAAAAGAAGTTAGATAAGATATTTTGAAATCAAATTTTGAAAAATATAAAATTTTGAAAAGGATAAGATAAAAAGATAAGATAAAAGTTTTAAGAAAAAGATATTTTGAAAAAGATTTAATTTTTAAAATGACTTAACTAACAAGAAACTACAAGATAAGATTCTAGAATTTAAAGATTGAACCTTTCTTAACAAGAAAGTAACAAACTTCAAAATTTTGAACCAATCACATTAATTGTTAGCTAATTTTCGAAAATTAGATATAAAAGATAAGAAAAAGATTTTTGAAAAATAATTTTTAAATTTTTCGAGAAATAGAAAAAAAATGAAAAAGATATGATTTTTGAAAAAGATTTTGAAAAGATAAGATTTTTAAAATTGAAATTTTGACTTGACTTGTAAGAAACAACTAATTTTAAAAATTTTTTGACCAAGTCAACCCAAAATTTTGAAAATTTGGAGGGAAATAAGGAAAAGATATTTTTTTGATTTTTGAATTTTTAATGAGGAGAGAGAAAAACAACAAATTTGCTCAATGCATGAAATTTTTAGATCAAAACAATGAATGCATGCAAGAATGCTATGAATGTCAAGATGAACACCAAGAACACTTTGAAGATCATGATGAACATCAAGAACATTATTTTGAAAAATTTTTGATGCAAAGAAAACATGCAAGACACCAAACTTAGAAATCTTTAACGCATGGACTCTAACAAGCAAAAAATGCATATGAAAAACAACAAACAATACAAAACAAGAAAACATCAAGATCAAACAAGAGGACTTATCAAGAATAACTTGAAGATCATGAAGAACACTATGAATGCATGGGATTTTCGAAAAATGCAAGAAAAATTTTTAAAAGCATGCAATTGACACCAAACTTAAAGATTGACTCAAGACTCAAACAAGAACACAAAATATTTTTGATTTTATGATTTTATTTTTTTTTTTGGATTTTTATTAAAATTTTTTCGAAAATATTTTTGGAAAAAAAAAACGAAAATAAGAGAAAAATTTTGAAAACTTTTTGAAAAGAAAATAAAAAGAAAATTACCTAATCTGAGCAACAGGATGAATCGTCAGTTGTCCATACTCGAACAATTCCCGGCAACGGCGCCAAAAACTTGGTGGACGAAATTGTGATCCATATTCTTTGTATTTGTATGAAATCATTATTATGGCACCTGGTTGAATTCACAACTCCGTTCAACTAACCAGCAAGTGTACTGGGTCGTCCAAGTAATAAACCTTACGTGAGTAAGGGTCGATCCCACAGAGATTGTTGGTATGAAGCAAGCTATGGTCACCTTGTAAGTCTCAGTTAGGCAAATTATATTGGTTTATGGGTTTCGAAAATTAATAATAAAATAGAAATAATAAAAGGGATAGAATACTTATGCAGATTCATTGGTGGGAATTTCAGATAAGCGAATGGAGATACTGTATGGCTCAAGAACGCCTACTTTCCTATTGCTTCAACTCAATCCTTCTTACTCCTTTCCATGGCAAGCTGTGTATAGGGGTTCACTGTTCGACGATGGCTACTTTGTATCCTCTCTGGAAAATGGTCCTCTGCGCTGTCACTCGCATGGCTAATCGTCTGGAGGCATCACACTGGCCGAAGGCTACATCCCATCCTCGCAGTGAAAACTACGCTCACGCGCTCTGTCACAGCACGGCTAATCACTGGTTGGTTCCCGCTCCTGCTGGAATAGAATCCCTTGATTCCTTTGCGTTTGTCACTAACGCCCAGCACTTGCGAGTCTGAAGCACGTCACAGTCATTCATTACCGGAATCCTACTCAGAATACCACAGACAAGGTTAGACTTTCCGGATCCCCAGGGTCCTACTCGGAATACCACAGACAAGGTTAGACTTTCCGGATCCTTATGAATGCCGCCATCTATCTAGCTTATACCACGAAGATTCTGTTGAGGAATCTAAGAGATACACATTCAAGCTCGGTTGCTTGTAGAACGTAGGTGGTTGTCAATCACGCGCGTTCATAGGTGAGAATGATGATGAGCGTCACATAATCATCACATTCATCATGTTCTTGGGTGCGAATGAATATCTTGGAATAAGAATAAGAGAGAATTGAATAAAAAGTAATAGTAATTGTATTGAACTTTGAGGTACAGCAGAGCTCCACACCCTCAATCTATGGTGTGCAGAAACTCCACCGTTGAAAATACATAAGTAAAAGGTTCAGGCATGGCCGAATGGCCAGCCCCCTGAGTGATCAAGAGACCGAATAATCAAAGGCTAAACAGTCAAGAGATTAAACTGTCAAAAGATGTCTAATACAATAGTTAAATGTTCTATTTATAATAAACTAGCTCCTAGGGTTTACATGAGTAAGTAATTGATGCATAAATCCACTTCCGGGGCCCACTTGGTGTATGCTTGGGCTGAGCTTGATCAATCCACGAGCTGAGGCTTCTCTTGGAGTTGAACTCTGAGTTATGACGTGTTTTGGGCGTTCAACTCCGGATCATGACGTTTTTCTGGCGTTTAACTCCAGACAGCAGCATGTACTTGGCGTTCAACGCCAAGTTACGTCGTCAATTTCCGAATAAAGTATGGACTATTATATATTGCTGGAAAGCCCTGGATGTCTACTTTTCAACGCCGTTGAGAGCGCGCCAATTGGAGTTCTGTAGCTCCAGAAAATTCATTTCGAGTGCAGGGAGTTCAGATTCCAACAGCATCAGCAGTCCTTTTGTCAGCCTTTTTTTCAGAGTTTTGCTCAAGTCCCTTAATTTCAGCCAGAAATTACCTGAAATCACAGAAAAACACACAAACTCATAGTAAAGTCCAGAAATGTGAATTTAACATAAAAACTAATGAAAACATCCCTAAAAGTAGCTTGAACTTACTAAAAACTACCTAAAAACAATGCCAAAAAGCGTATAAATTATCTGCTCATCATAGTCTCGGCCACATTGAACTCCGAATTATCTCTAACATATAGGGTCACCATGAAACACCTCGATGCCTTTAGATTAGCCTCCATTACCCTAATCACTGACTGACTAAATTGCTGACATGTACCCAACTGTGCCTCAGCCTCTCGGCCCTTGCGAACAAAGAACTCCGCCAATATCCCATAGGTGGACTTCACCAAGGAACAAACTGGAAGGTTCCTAACATCCTTGAGTACTGAATTAACACTCAGAAATATTTGTAGTCATAATATGCCATAAGTGGACAGATTAGCCATATCCCAGTATCTCAATATTAAGCACATAGGTACCCAAGACAAGTATTTGGGACTTCCATTCATTGTGCAGAAATCTAAAAAAAACTATATTTAGGGCAATAAAGGATAAAATACATAAGAAAATGCTAGGTTAGAAGAGAAGTTTACTGTCATCAGGGGGTAGGAACACTCTATTGAGAGTAGTTGGAGAAGCCATTTTAATCTACTCTCTTTCTCGTTTTAAACTCTCAGACTCGCTATTAGATGAAATTCATAGTATGTTATCTCAGTTTTGGTGGGATTAAAGAGGTCTGGAGAGAAAAATGGTTTGAATTAAATGGAATACTATGACAAGACAAAAAAAAAGGTGGACTAGGAATTAAAGACCTAAAGGCGCAAAATTTAGCTCTACTTGGTAAACAGTGTTGGCAAATTACTAAATATCCTAATTTTGCATTATTTAGAATTTTCAGCGATAAATATTTCATGTATAGTAATATACTTAGATCAGAGATAAGTAATATACCTTCTTGGGGATGGCGCAACATGATGAAAGGAAGAAATGTAATTGGAAAAGGATTATCTTGGAGAATTGGTTCTAGTAATTCTATGCGAATTGACCTGGACCCATGGCTTCCTCCCCCTTTTCCTTTCTATGTTCCTCCTTCTGCTATCTTGAACCATCTGGATCAAGCTCTCCTGTTCGTTAAGGATCTCATGAACTCGGATAGGAGCTGAAACCAAACATTGATTGAGGCCACCTTCTCACCTGAAATTAGCTCCAAAATCCTAGCAATAACACCATCAGCAAAGAAAGACGAAATGAGATAGATCTGGACAAAATTTGAAATATATAAGGTGAGTCCAGGATATAAAATTGCATATTCCTTCTATCACCCTCTAATTTCCCACTGCCCAATATCTTTAGAATCATAAAGTTTGAAAAAGTGTTTGAAAACTTAAAATACATCATAAAGTGAAGATTTTTTTTTTTGTGAAAGAGTCTTGATGGGTGGAAAAATACCGGTTAAGAATTTCTGATAAAAATAGCGTTGTGAGTACAGTCTTAACCGACAAAATTTCACTATCAATTTAAATTGTGTCACAATTAACAATAAATAACCGGGAGTAGAATCTCGGGTCGTTTCCTAAAGAGTTGACACAAGATGCAATTTATTGGTTAGAATTTTCTGAATAATTTTTGAAATCGAGAACGGAAAATTAAATGGCTAAGAATTAAAGTAACTAATAAATAACAAGAGGTGATATGTATTCAAAATAAAAGGTCTTGGTCAGGGGAGAGAATTGGGGTTTCTATCCTTGTTGTCTTTTACAAGTATAATAGTAATTGTTCATTGCTTCCACTTAGTTATCCTCTAACAATTGAAGGAAAGTCAAGTGGATTCACTGACTCTAGCTCACAAGTCCTAGTCACGTCGTGGGGAATGACTAGAGTTGGTGAGAATTGAGCTAGCCAACAATGTCCAATTACAGATCAATACTTGAGTATCATAACTCAAAGGACCCCAATTAATCAACCCCTAAGCCAAGTTAGAAGGTCTACTCCATTAACATGAATGCTATTTTCACAAACACATAATAGGAATAAATAAAAGACATGATAATTATGAAAAATTAATTAAATCAAAATTGACACGAACAATAATTAACATGAATCAAACACATACTTAAATTAAAAATAAAATGATTCAATGCATTAATAAAATTCAAGAATGACAAGATCCAAACATGAATTCACAGGAATCAAATGGAAAAACAAAAGAAATAGAAGTAATAGAGAAGAAAACTATAAAGACAATGACTCCATTTGAAGGTAGTAGCAGCTCTCTCAAATCCAAATCCAAAGCGAAACTAAGAATGCCAAAAACCCCAGGAGAAGTAGATGTTTCTCTCTCTAGAATTAAAAAAAAAACTAAATTGTAAAGTGAAGTATCCTCAGTCTCAGCTCCATTTCTGCCTCTAGTATGCGCTTTCGGGCTTGAATCTGGGTCCAAATACGCCCAGAAATTGCCCCCAGCGAGATCTGTTAAGTGCAGCACGTGACGCTCTGTCACGCGTACACGTCGGCCACGCGTACGCGTCGCTGAACAACGCTCCTAGTCACGCGCACGCGTCGACCATGTGTGCGCATCACTCCTTTCTTCTCAGCTCTTTAGTTTCTTGTGTTCCTTCCACTTTAACATGCTTCATCTTTATCCTTTAAGCCATTCATGTCCTGTAAACCTGAAAACACTTAACACATCACGGCATCAAATAGTAATAAAGAAAAATAAAAAATTAACAATTTTAATGCCTAGGAAGCAAGTTTTCAATCATAGCACAAAATCATGAAGAAAACTTAAAAACATGCAATTTACATGAATAAATGTGAGAATATTTGACAAAACCTACTCAATTCAATCCAAAATATATCATAGAATAGTGGTATATCAAGTCTCTATGAAAAGCTCCTATGATAAAACTATTACAACCCAATTTTCTAATATTCCATTTATTTGCCTAAGGTGCTTGCTCAGAGAAGAATCGATCCAACACTGTCTCTTCCAATATCCTCCCTCTATTGTGTTCGGGAACCTATGCCCGATTCATAGAGATCATTAGAAGTATAATGCAGATACCTTTATGAATTGGTGGAAAAAAATAATTGAGTTCCTCGATGGATTCAGAAGGTCACCGTTATTGCTCCTTCCTCACTGTTCTATGCTAGGATTGTTAGAAAGTACAAAATCGATATATCTTTGAGAAGAAAGTGAATCCTGCTGTCGAAATAGTCTGTCAATCAAAGAAATTGGTGGTTGAACTCCTGAAACCAAGTCTTGCTTAAGCCAATAGCATGGAGTTTTGTTTGCTTTCAGCGTCGTTTACTTTACTCTTTCTTTTTCTGTATTAGTTTTTCTTTTGTCGTTGATGAGAGTGATGTGTTGAGAGTTCCCTTTTTTTCATTTTGCATCCATTTGAAAACACTTATTATTTCTCAGTTAATAATAAATTACATCTACTTTTGGTAAAAAAAATTATATTATAAAAAAATAACAATAATAAATAAAGTACATACTAGTTCAAGAACACATAATGAACAATTATACAAAACCAAATAAAAAAATAACAAAGTTTCTTAAAAAAAATATGTATTAATAAAAATATTAAAAAAATTATATGAATAATGAGTACTAAAAATTCTATTACAAAATACAATAATATTCATTAGAAAATATCAAAGAAGAAGCTCTAAACAAAAATAACCATACTATGAACAAGAAAAATAAATGAAAAACTGACAAAAAAAATATCAAAACTTAGGAAAAGTACTAAAAATGATAATATAAAAAATATTTGTTTACAAAGTATGACCATGAAAAAAATAAATATAAGAATTTGATGATTATTTTTTGTATCTCTTAGTATAAATGAGATTGAATGACAATATTAGCATAAAAGAAATAAATTTCTTCAATTATTTTCCAATATAACAATTGAATTAAATGCAAAAGCTACAATTTGTTACTTCTAGTGAACGGAGGTTAAAACAAATCATGTTTGCATTTAGAAAAAAAATAGCCAAATAAAAAATTATGACATTAGAAAAAATTGAATATGCTTTATGAGTTTCAAACGCTAAATCAAACACACCCTAAATATAGTCCTCTAAATCGTATATATTTTGCATAGATAATGCTTATTTTATAGTGCTTATTATGTTAAGTTAGGATTTTTTTTTTATAACTCTATCACTTATATTTTCAAAGCTTAATGTGTGATTGTGTGAGTAGGAAGGGAAAAAAAGTCTCATGACTTGCATTTTCACGAGCACATACGTTCCTTTCTTTGTTCCAACCACTTCTTTTTCCATCATTCTTTCTTTCTTGTGATCTTCATCATGGCTGTAGCAACTGACACTACGAACAAAAATCAATTCGTTCCTATACCAGATAAACTCTCCGAAAACACTTTTCTTTCATGGCATTAGATAGCAATCTCTACCATCTATTCTTAAAATTTTGGTGATCATCTCGACGCAACCAAGATACCCAACTAATTTGACAACGATGCTGCCAAATTAAAGCCGTTGGAACTGAATCATCCATGTACCAAAGATGGATTCAACAAGATTATGCTATCCAAACTTGGTTACTCTCCTCTATGGATATTTCTTAACAAAACAAAATTGTTGGATGTAATCGTGTTTATCATAATTGAAAACACCTCAATTCATATTTTGCTGCTCATACAAAGTCTCAAATAAAGCAACTGAAAACTCAATTGAGGACTACCAAGAAAAACAATCTCTCTATCATTGAGTATCTTCTTCAGATCAAGAAAATTATAGATTTGCTTGCTGCGGTTGGTTCTCCTCTTACTACTGATGAGCACGTTGATGCTATTCTCGAAGGCTTGAATTCAGATTATAAAGCTTTTCATACCTTTGTTCTTGGATGCAAAGAACCCTGGACTATTCCTGAACTTGAAGCCTTTCTCATGTCTCAAAGATGAGATGCAGGATCAACTTAATCAGGAAGAAACTCTTCTTGTTCAATCCAATTACACTAATACTCAGTCCCCTTTACAGCCTCGCCATCTTCTTCCTCATCAAATCCTTCATAATCATCTTCTTTTGGACGTGGCTCCTTTAGACGTGGTTATGGTGGCCGTCGAGGTAGAGATGGACACAATTCTTGTGGAGGCTGTAGTTCTTGGCAAACATCTAATTGCATATAGTATCGACTTTATGGTCGTCTTGGACATGGTGTTTGAAAGTGCTATTTTTATTTGGACCAATCTTTCAATAATCCACCACCATCATCCCAGAGATCCACGGTTCTCCTACCTTTCACTACTTTTTATAACCCCAAAGCCTTAATTGCTACTCTTTCATCTATTTAAGATAATGCATGGTATCTTGATTCTGCAGCATCCAATTACATTACTAATGATAAGCAGAACCTTCTTTATAGCTCAGCATATCAAGGCAATGATCAAGTTTTCATTGGGGATGGCACAAGTATTCGTATCAATAATATTGGTACATCTAAACTCATCACTCCTTACTCAAATATCCATTTTACTCTTTTAAATCTTTTACATGTTCCTAATATTGTCAAGAATCTGATTAGTATTAAAAAATTCGCAGAAGAAAATGGTGTCTTTTTTTAATTCCATTCACATCATTGTCGTATCAAATTTTCTAACAGTAAACAGATTCTTTTACATGGAATTGAACAAAATAGTATTTACAAGTTTCATAATGCTTTTGTTCCTAAAACTCTATCTTCTAACATAACTCAAGCCTTTTACTTCAAAACGGTCTCCTCTTATATTTGGCACCAAAGATTGGGGCATGCCTCATCTAAAGTTGTTACCATAGCCATTAACCAAACATCTATTCCCTATTCTTCATTCTGTTCTGCATCATCCCTTTGTGACTCATATTGTAAGGCTAAAAGCCACCAACTACCATATTTCACTTCTACCAATGTCTATCATCAACCTCTTGAACTTGTGATTGCTGATGTTTGAGGACCATCACCCATTCCATCTTTGTCAGGTTTTTAATACTACCTCTCTTTAATTGATGCATACTCAGGTTATACCTCTATTTTTCTTCTTAACAAATCTCAGGTTCTCACTGCTTTTGAACAATTTAAATCTTCTATGAAAAATCTCACTAATTTAAATCTTCTATGGAAACGCTCACTAGACTTATGATAAAGTGTCTTCAAATTGATAATGGTGGTGAATTCATCTCCAATGCCTTAAAAACTTTTCTCATCACTAATGGTATCAATCACCAATTGACTTGTCCGTACTCCTATCCCCAGAATGACAAAGTTGAGCGAAAACATCACCATATAACTAAAGTAGGCCTAGCCATGCTTGCTAATTCCTCCTTATCCCTCTAATTTTGGCCAGACGCTATTACCTCTGCTACCTTAATTATTAATGGTCTTTCATCTCCCTCTCTTAATAACAAATCTCCTTTAAAAGTCATTTACAATCAAAGTTCAGATTATACATTTTTTAGAGTCTTCAAATGTCTTTGTTACCCTTATTTATGTTGCTACAATCGATACAAACTTGATTTTTGTTCAAAACCGTGTGTATTCTTAGGCTATGTTCTAAATCATTATGGCAATAAGTGCCTTACTTCTGATAGCAAAATGTACATATCCCGTAATGTTCAATTTGATGAATTTATTTTTTCATATACTACTTTACTTTCTTCCAAATCTCATGCTTCATCTTAATCCTTATCCAGCTATTCATCAAAATGTCCCTCTATTCTTGTTACTCTCTATTCTGTCAAGCCAACACTATCATCTTCTTATATTGATGTTTTCTCTCCTCCACCAAACACTACCTCTTGTTCACCAACTTTTTCTCCTTCATCATCTATCTCTACTTCTATACAATCTCAATCTCCCACACAGGCATCAGAATGCCCCTTCCTCTCATTACTATTAATCCTACACCCACTACTAACACATGCCATGCAAACTCGCTCGAAATCTGGCATTTCAAAACCCAAGGCTCATCACACTACTCTCACTCCAAATAAAATATTAGACACACAAATACCATCCTCCGTTGAATTAGCTCTTCAATCCCCTCCATGGAAGGTTACCATGTTGGAAGAATACCATATTCTCCTTTAAGATAACACTTGGAAACTCACTGAACCACCAATTGATGCAACTGGATCTTCACACTTAAACAAAATCGAGATGGCTCTATCAAGAAACACAAAGCCCGCTTGGTTGCCAAAGATTTTTACCAAAAAAAGGGTTTTGATTTCGATCAAGTCTTCAGCCCGATTGTGAAGCCTGCTACCATTCATGTGCTTCTTACTCTTGCACTTTCTCACAGTTGGACCATTAGACAATGTGATTTTAATAACGCATTTCTCAATGGACTTCTTGACAAACAAGATTTCATGATTCAACCCCTAGGTTTTGTGTCCTCTAACCCTCATGCTGTTTGCAAACTAAATAAGGCCTTATATGACCTTAAACAAAAACCTTGTGCTTGGTTTAATACTTTAACTCTAACTCTCAAACAATTCGAATTTTATCATACAAAATCAGACCATTCTCTGTTTATTCATTCCACTCTTAACAACATTATATATATATTGGTTTATGTTGATGATATCTTACTCACATGATCTGATTTGAACACAGTATCTTCCCTTATCTCTAAACTTAATTTAGTATTTTCACTTAAAGATATTGGAAACCTTCATTACTCTCTTGGAATTGAAACTCATTTTCTCACTAACTCACATGTTGTCTTGTCTTAGACTAAGTATATTTGAGACCTTCTTTGAAGGGCTGGCATGCTCAATGCAAAATCCATGCCCACACCAATGGCCACCAACGTCAAACTCTTGAATCAAGGTGATGATATTTTTGAAGACCCCATAGTTTATCGTTTTATTGTTTGGGGGGTCTCTAATATGCAACCATCACTCGCCCAGACATCGCTTATTTTGTAAATAAAATCAACCAATACATGCAAAGGCCCCTGAAATCTCATTGGACTATTATTAAACGTGTTTTATATTATCTTGCTGGCTCTCTTCAACATGGTTTACAGTTTTATCAAAACTCTGATTTTCGCTTAATTGCATATAGTGGTTTTGACTAGGCCAATTATTTGGATGATAGGAAATCCACATCTGAATTCTGTGACTACTTGGAAAACAATTTGGTTTTATGAAGCAGCAGGAAGTAAGTGACAGGCAGTCACAGTAGCACTGATGAGCGGATAATTTATACGCTTTTTGGCATTGTTTGTATATAGTTTTTAGTATGATTTAGTTAGTTTTTAGTATATTTTTATTAGTTTTTAAGAAAAATTCACATTTCTGGACATTACTATGAGTTTGTGTGTTTTTCTGTGATTTCAGGTATTTTCTGGCTGAAGTTGAGGGACCTGAGCAAAAATCTGATTCAGAGGTTGACAAAGGACTGCTGATGCTGTTGGATTCTGACCTCCCTGTACTCAAAATGGAATTTTTGGAGCTTGGTGCACGAAATTGTGATCACTACAACTTCGCACAACTAACCAGCAAGTGCACTGGGTCGTCCAAGTAATACCTTACGCGAGTAAGGGTCGATCCCACGGAGATTGGTGGTATGAAGCAAGCTATGGTCATCTTGTAAATCTCAGTCAGGCAGACTCAAATGTATAATGGTGATGAACGAAAATAACATAAAAGATAAGGATAGGGATACTTATGTATGTCATTGGTGTAAGAGCTTCAGACAAGTGTATGAAGATGCCTTCCCTTCCGTCTCTCTGCTTTCTTACTGTCTTCATCCAATCCTTCTTACTCCTTTCCATGGCAAGCTTGTGTAGGGTTTCACCGTTGTCAATGGCTACCTCCCATCCTCGCAGTGAAAGCTAATGCACGCACTCTGTCACAGTACTGCCAATCACCGGTGTGGTTCCCTCCCCTACCGGAATAGAATCCAGTGATTCTTTTGCGTCTGTCACCAACGCCCAGCAGGTTACAGGTTTGAAGCACGTCACAGTCATTCAGTCATTGAATCCTACTCAGAATACCACAGACAAGGTTAGACCTTCCGGATTCTCTTGAATGCCGCCATCAGTTCTTGCCTATACCACGAAGACTCCGGTTAAAGAATCCAAGAGATATTCACCAAGCCTCGAATGCTTGTAGAACAAGAATGGTTGTCAGTCACCTTGTTCATAGGTGAGAATGATGATGAGTGTCAATCATCACCTTCATCAAGTTGAAGAACAAGTGATATCTTGGTAAAAGAACAAGCGGAATTGAATAGAAGAACAATAGTAATTGCATTAATACTCGAGGTACAGCAGAGCTCCACACCTTAATCTATGGTGTGTAGAAACTCCACCATTGAAAATACATAAGAACAAAAGTGATCATTGGTTTCGGCCCCAAAGAGGGAACCAGAAGAACCAAGATGAAAATACAATAGTAAAAGGTCCTACTTATAGAAAACTAGTAGCCTAGGGTGTACAGAGATGAGTAAATGACATAAAAATCCACTTCCGGGCCCACTTGGTGTGTGCTTGGGCTGAGCAATGAAGCATTTTCGTGTAGAGACGTTTTCTGGAGTTAAACGCCAGCTTTCATGCCAGTTTGGGCGTTTAACTCCAAGTTTTATGCCAGTTCCGGCGTTTAACGCTGGAATTTCTTGAGGTGACTTTGAACGCCGGTTTGGGCCATCAAATCTTGGGCAAAGTATGGACTATCATATATTGCTGGAAAGCCCAGGATGTCTAATTTCCAACGCCGTTGAGAGCGCGCCAATTGGGCTTCTGTAGCTCCAGAAAATCCACTTCGAGTGCAGGGAGGTCAGAATCCAACAGCATCTGCAGTCCTTTTCAGTCTCTGAATCAGATTTTTGCTCAGATCCCTCAATTTCAGCCAGAAAATACCTGAAATCACAGAAAAACACACAAACTCATAGTAAAGTCCAGAAAAGTGAATTTTAATTAAAAACTAATAAAAATATAATAAAAACTAACTGAAAGATACTAAAAACATACTAAAAACAATGCCAAAAAGCATACAAATTATCCGCTCATCACAACACCAAACTTAAATTGTTGCTTGTCCCCAAGCAACTGAAAATCAAATAAGATAAAAAGAAGAGAATATACTATAGACTCCAAATTATCAATGAAACTAAGCTCCAAATTAGATGAGCGGGACTAGTAGCTTTTTGCCTCCGAACAGTTTTGGCATCTCACTTTATCCTTTGAAATTCAGAATGATTGGCTTCTTTAGGAACTCAGAATCCAGATAGTGTTATTGATTCTCCTAGTTAAGTATGATGATTCTTGAACACAGCTACTTATTGAGTCTTGGCTGTGGCCCAAAGCACTCTGTCTTCCAGTATTACCACCGGATACATACATGCCACAGACACATAATTGGGTGAACCTTTTCAGATTGTGACTTAGCTTTGCTAAAGTCCCCAATTAGAGGTGTCCAGGGTTCTTAAGCACACTCTTATTGCCTTGGATCACAACTTTATTTCTTTCTTTTTCTCTTTCTCTTCTTTTTTTTTTTTTCGTTTTTCTCCTTCCCTTTTTTTCTTCATTTTTTTGTATTCACTGCTTTTTCTTGCTTCAAGAATCATTTTTATGATTTTTCAGATCCTCAGTAACATGTCTCCTTTTTCATCATTCTTTCAAGAGCCAACAATTTTTAACATTCATGAACAACAAATTCAAAAGACATATGCACTGTTCAAGCATACATTCAGAAAACAAAAAGTATTGTCACCACATCAAACTAATTAAGCTAGTTTTAAAGATGAATTTGAAATCCTGTACTTCTTGTTCTTTTGTGATAAAAACAGTTTTCATTTAAGAAAGGTGATGGATTCATATTCATAGCTTTAAGGCATAGACACTAAGACACTAATGATCATAAGACACAAACATGGATAAACATAAGCACTAAAATTCGAAAAACAGAAGAATAAAGAACAAGGAAATCAAGGAACGGGTCCACCTTAGTGATGGCGGCTCTTCCTTCCTCTTGAAGGTCCTATGGAGTGCTTGAGCTCCTCAATGTCTCTTCCTTGCCTTTGTTGCTCCTCTCTCATGATTCTTTGATCTTCTCTAATTTCATGGAGGAGGATGGAATGTTCTTGGTGCTCCACCCTTAGTTGTCCCATGTTGGAACTCAATTCTCCTTGGGAGGTGTTTAGTTGCTCCCAATAGTCTTGTGGAGGAAGGTGCATCCCTTGAGGTATCTCAGGGATCTCATGATGAGAGGGGTCTCTTGTTTGCTCCATCTTTTTCTTAGTGATGGGCTTGAGGTCATGCCTTCTCAGTTGAACCGGCTTTAGATGCCATAAATGGTTATGGAAAAACAAAAAGCAATGCTTTTACCACACCAAACTTAAAAGGTTTGCTCGTCCTCGAGCAAAAGAAGAAAGAAGAGAGTAGAAGAAGAAGAATGGAGGAGAGGGAGATGGAAAGTGGTTTGAAGTGATTGGTGAATGGGTGAAGAAGAAGAGAGAGGGTGGTGGGTAGGTGGGGGTCCTGTGGGGTCCACAGATCCTGAGGTGTCAAGGAAAAGTCATCCCTGCACCAAATGTTGCTCAAAATCACGTTTTGAGCTATTTCTGGCGTTAAACACCGGGCTGGTGCCCATTCCTGGCGTTTAACGCCAGGTTCTTGCCCTTTTCTGGCGTTTAACGCCAGTCTGGTGCCCCTTTCTGGCGTTAAACGCCCAGAATGGTGCCAGACTGGGCGTTAAACGCCCAACTGCTAGCCTTACTGGCGTTTAAACGCCAGTGAGTTCTTCCTCCAGGGTGTGCTGTTTTTCTTCCTGTTTTTCATTCTGTTTTTGCTTTTTCAATTGATTTTGTGACTTCTCATGATCATCAACCTACAAAATAAGATAAAATAACAAAGGAAAATATCTAAAATATATCATTGGGTTGCCTCCCAACAAGCGCTTCTTTAATGTCAGTAGCTTGACAGAGGACTCTCATGGAGCCTCACAGATACTCAGAGCAATGTTGGAACCTCCCAACACTAAACTTAGAGTTTGAATGTGGGGGTTCAACACCAAACTTAGAGTTTGGTTGTGGCCTCCCAACACCAAACTTAGAGTTTGACTGTGGGGGCTCTTCTTGACTCTGATTTGAGAGAAGCTCTTCATGCTTCATCTCTATGGTGACAGAGGGATATCCTTGAGCCTTAAACACAAAGGATTCTCCATTCACTTGAATGATCAGTTCACCTCCATCAACATCAATCACAGCCTTTGCTGTGGCTAGGAAGGGTCTGCCAAGGATGATGGTTTCATCCATGCACTTCCCAGTCTCTAGGACTATGAAATCAGTAGGAATGTAATGGTCTTCAACCTTTACCAAGACATTCTCTACAAGTCCATGAGCTTGTTTTCTTGAGTTGTCTGCCATCTCTAATGAGATTCTTGCAGCTTGTACCTCAAAGATCCTTAGCTTCTCCATTACTGAGAGAGGCATGAGGTTTACACTTGACCCTAAGTCACACAGAGCCTTCTTGAAGGTCATGGTGCCTATGGTACAAGGTATGGAAAATTTCCCAGGATCTTGTCTCTTTTGAGGTAATTTCTGCCTAGACAAGTCATCCAGTTCTTTGGTGAGCAAAGGAGGTTTATTCTCCCAAGTCTCATTTCCAAATAACTTGTCATTCAGCTTCATGATTGCTCCAAGGTATTTAGCAACTTGCTCTTCAGTGACATACTCATCCTCTTCAGAGGAAGAATACTCATCAGAGCTCATGAAAGGCAGAAGTAAGTCCAATGGAATCTCTATGGTCTCATTTTGAGCCTCAGATTCCCATGGTTCCTCATTGGGGAACTCATTGGAGGTTAGTGCACGCCCATTGAGGTCTTCCTTAGTGGCGTTCACTGCCCTTTCTTCCTCTCCAAATTCGGCCATGGTTATGGCTTTGCACTCTCCTTTTGGATTTTCTTCTGTATTGCTTGGAAGAGTGCTTGGAGGGAGTTCAGTAATTTTCTTGCTCAGCTGTCCCACTTGTCCTTCCAAATTTCTAATGGAGGACCTTGTTTCATTCATGAAACTTTGAGTGGTTTTAATTAGATCAGAGACCATGGTTGCTAAGTCAGAGGGGTTCTGCTTAGGATTCTCTGTCTGTTGCTGAGAAGATGATGGAAAAGGTTTGCCATTGTTAAACCTGTTTCTTCCACCATTATTATTGAAACCTTGTTGAGGTCTCTCTTGATTCTTCCATGAGAGATTTGGGTGATTTCTCCATGAAAAATTATAGGTGTTACCATAAGGTTCTCCTAGGTAATTCACCTCTTCCATTGAAGGGTTCTCAGGATCATAAGCTTCTTCCTCAGATGAAGCCTCCTTAGTACTGCTTGGTGCATTTTGCATTCCAGACAGACTTTGAGAAATCAAATTGACTTGTTGAGTCAATATTTTATTCTGAGCCAAAATGGCGTTCAGAGTGTCAATTTCAAGAACTCCTTTCTTCTGACTAGTCCCATTGTTCACAGGATTCCTTTCAGAAGTGTACATGAATTGGTTATTTGCAACCATCTCAATTAGCTCTTGAGCCTCTGTAGGCGTCTTCTTCAGATGAAGAGATCCTCCAGCAGAGCTATCCAAAGACATCTTGGACAGTTCAGAGAGACCATCATAGAAAATACCTATGATGCTCCATTCAGAAAGCATGTCAGAAGGACATTTTCTGATTAATTGTTTGTATCTTTCCCAAGCTTCATAGAAGGATTCTCCATCCTTCTGTCTGAAGGTTTGGACTTCCACTCTAAGCTTACTCAATTTTTGAGGTGGAAAGAACTTTGCCAAGAAGGCATTGACTAGCTTTTTCCATGAGTCTAGACTTTCTTTAGGTTGTGAGTCCAACCAAGTCCTAGCTCTGTCTCTTACAGCAAAAGGGAATAGCATTAGTCCGTAGACCTCAGGGTCAACCCCATTAGTCTTGACTGTGTCACAGATTTGCAAGAATTCAGCTAAAAACTGATGAGGATCTTCCAATGGAAGTCCATGGAACTTGCAATTCTGTTGCATTAGAGAAACTAATTGAGGCTTAAGCTCAAAGTTGTTTGCTCCAATGGCAGGGATAGGGATGCTTCTCCCATAAAAATCAGGAGTAGGTGCAGTAAAGTCACCCAGCACCTTCCTTGCATTGTTTGCATTATTGTTGTTTTCGGCTGCCATGTCTTCTTCTTCTTTGAAGAATTCGGTCAGGTCCTCTAAAGAGAGTTGTGCTTTGGCTTCTCTTAGTTTTCTCTTCAAGGTCCTTTCGGGTTCAGGGTCAGCTTCAACAAGAATGCCTTTGTCTCTGCTCCTGCTCATATGAAAGAGAAGAGAACAAGAAAATGTGGAGTCCTCTATGTCACAGTATAGAGATTCCTTGAGGTGTCAGAGGAAAAGAAAAATAGAAGGCAGAAGTAGAAAATTCGAACTTATCAAAGAAGATGGAGTTCGAATTTTGCATTAAGGAATAGTGTTAGTCCAAAGATAGAAGGATGTGAGAAGAAGGGAAGTAATTTTCGAAAATTAAGTAAAAGATTTTAAAAACATTTTGAAAAACACTAATTGATTTTCGAAAACAAAAGTGGGAAAGAAGTAAAGTGATTTCTGAAAAAGATTTTGAAATTAGAAATCAAAAAGATTTGATTGAAAACTATTTTGAAAAAGATGTAGTTAAGAAGATATGATTGGTTTTAAAAAGATGTGATTGAAAAGATATGATTTGAAAACAATTTTAAAAAAGATATGATTTGAAAAACATTTTAAAAAGATTTGATTTTAAAATTTAATGACTTGCCTAACAAGAAAAGATATGATTCAAACATAAAACCTTCCTCAACAGAAAAGGCAAAAAATGTTCAATCAAATCATTAATTGTTAGTAAGTATCTTTGAAAAAGGAAAGAAATTGATTTTGAATACATTTGATTGAAAAGATATGATTTGAAAAAGATTTGATTTTGAAAAACTTTGAAAACTTGAAAAAAAAAATTGATTTTGAAAACAAAATCTTCCCCCTTTGCCATCCTGGCGTTAAACGCCCAGAATTGTGCACATTCTGGCGTTTAACGCCCAAACTACTACCCTTTTGGGCGTTAAATGCCCAACCAGGCACCCTGGCTGGCGTTTAAACGCCAGTCTGTCTTCTTCACTGGGCATTTTTGAATGCCCAGCTTTTTCTGTGTGATTCCTCTGCAGTATGTTCTGAATCTTCAATTCTCTGCATTATTGACTTGAAAAGACACAAATTTAAAAATATTTTTGGATTTTTAATAATAAGGAATAATCAAAATGCAACTAAAATCAAATAACAATGCATGCAAGATACCAAACTTAGCAGTTTGTATACTACTGACACTAACAAAATGAGAATGCATATGAGAAACAACAAAACACTCAAGTCAATAGAATTCAAAGATCAAAACAAGGAAATCATCAAGAACAACTTGAAGATTAATTAAGACACATGCATAAATTCAAAAAAAAATGCAAGAAGAACAGAAACATGCAATTGACACCAAACTTAAAATGATACTCTAGACTTAAACAAGAAATATTTTTGGTTTTTATGATTTTGTAATTTTTTTTTTTGGTTTTTTCGAAAATTAAGTGAAAAGGAAAATAAAGGTATCAAAATTCTTAATGAGAATTCCAGGAATCATGCAATGTTAGTCTAAAGCTTTAGTCTAAAGGAATTAGACATGGCCGGCTAAGCTTCAGCAGGACATTGCATTCAAGAGCTAAATTGATGATGATCAATCAGCTTTGGTGATGATAAGAACATCACCTTGAAACACTAGAATTCATTCTTAAGAACTCTGAAGAAAAATAATACATAATCTAAGCAACAAGATGAACCGTCAGTTGTCCATACTCAAGAACAATCCCCGGCAACGGCGCCAAAAACTTGGTGCACGAAATTGTGATCACTACAACTTCGCACAACTAACCAGCAAGTGCACTGGGTCGTCCAAGTAATACCTTACGCGAGTAAGGGTCGATCCCACGGAGATTGGTGGTATGAAGTAAGCTATGGTCATCTTGTAAATCTCAGTCAGGCAGACTCAAATGTATAATGGTGATGAACGAAAATAACATAAAAGATAAGGATAGGAATACTTATGTATGTCATTGGTGTAAGAGCTTCAGACAAGTGTATGAAGATGCCTTCCCTTCCGTCTCTCTGCTTTCTTACTGTCTTCATCCAATCCTTCTTACTCCTTTCCATGGCAAGCTTGTGTAGGGTTTCACCGTTGTCAATGGCTACCTCCCATCCTCGCAGTGAAAGCTAATGCACGCACTCTGTCACAGTACTGCCAATCACCGGTGTGGTTCCCTCCCCTACCGGAATAGAATCCAGTGATTCTTTTGCGTCTGTCACCAACACCCAGCAGGTTACAGGTTTGAAGCACGTCACAGTCATTCAGTCATTGAATCCTACTCAGAATACCACAGACAAGGTTAGACCTTCCGGATTCTCTTGAATGCCGCCATCAGTTCTTGCCTATACCACGAAGACTCCGGTTAAAGAATCCAAGAGATATTCACCAAGCCTCGAATGCTTGTAGAACAAGAATGGTTGTCAGTCACCTTGTTCATAGGTGAGAATGATGATGAGTGTCAATCATCACCTTCATCAAGTTGAAGAACAAGTGATATCTTGGTAAAAGAACAAGCAGAATTGAATAGAAGAACAATAGTAATTGCATTAATACTCGAGGTACAGCAGAGCTCCACACCTTAATCTATGGTGTGTAGAAACTCCACCGTTGAAAATACATAAGAACAAAAGTGATCATTGGTTTCGGCCCCAAAGAGGGAACCAGAAGAACCAAGATGAAAATACAATAGTAAAAGGTCCTACTTATAGAAAACTAGTAGCCTAGGGTGTACAGAGATGAGTAAATGACATAAAAATCCACTTCCGGACCCACTTGGTGTGTGCTTGGGCTGAGCAATGAAGCATTTTCGTGTAGAGACGTTTTCTGGAGTTAAACGCCAGCTTTCATGCCAGTTTGGGCGTTTAACTCCAAGTTTTATGCCAGTTCCGGCGTTTAACGCTGGAATTTCTTGAGGTGACTTTGAACGCCGGTTTGGGCCATCAAATCTTGGGCAAAGTATGGACTATCATATATTGCTGGAAAGCCCAGGATGTCTACTTTCCAACGCCGTTGAGAGCGCGCCAATTGGGCTTCTGTAGCTCCAGAAAACCCACTTAGAGTGCAGGGAGGTCAGAATCCAACAGCATCTGCAGTCCTTTTCAGTCTCTGAATCAGATTTTTGCTCAGATCCCTCAATTTCAGCCAGAAAATACCTGAAATCACAGAAAAACACAAAAACTCATAGTAAAGTCCAGAAAAGTGAATTTTAATTAAAAACTAATAAAAATATAATAAAAACTAACTGAAAGATACTAAAAACATACTAAAAACAATGCCAAAAAGCATACAAATTATCCGCTCATCAGAGCTACAGAAGTCCAAATGGCGCACTCTCAACTGAGTTGGAAAGTAGACATCCAGGGCTTTCCAGCAATATATAATAGTTCATATTTTTTCCGAGTTTAGATGACGCAAACTGGCATTCAATGCCAGCTTTCTGCCCTATTCTGGTGTTAAACGCCAGAAACAAGTTGCAAAGCAGAGTCAAACGCCAGAAACAAGTTACAAACTGGCGTTCAACTCCAAGGAAGACCTCTACACGTGAAAGCTTCAATGCTCAGCCCAAGCACACACCAAGTGGGCCCGGAAGTGGATTTCTGCATCATTTACTCATTTTTATACCCCTAGTAACTAGTCTAGTATAAATAGGACTTTTTACTATTGTATTTTCATCTTGGTATCTATCTTTGATCATTTAGGCGATCTTAGACATTGGGGGCTGGCCTCTCGGCCATGCCTGGACCTTCATCACTTATGTATTTTCAACGGTGGAGTTTCTACACACCATAGATTAAGGTGTAGAGCTCTGCTGTTCCTCGAGTATTAATGCATAGTACTATTGTTCTTCTATTCAATTCATGCTTATTCTTATTCTAAGATATTCATTCGCACACAAGAACATGATGAATGTGATGATTATGTGACACTCATCACCATTCTCACTCATGAACGCGTGATTGACAACCACTTCCGTTCTACATGAAAACAAGCTTGAATGTGTATCTCTTGGATTCCTAGTCCATGTGTTTGATTGCCTCTCCTGACAATAGAGCCTTCAATTCCTTGAGATCAGAGTCTTCGTGGTATAAGCTAGAATCAATTGGCAGCATTCTTGAGATCCGGAAAGTCTAAACCTTGTCTGTGGTATTCCGAGTAGGATCGGGATGGGATGACTGTGACGAACTTCAAACTCGCGACTGTAGGGCGTGGTGACAGACGCAAAAGGATAGTAAATTCTATTCCTACACGATCGAGAACCGACAGATGATTAGCCCTACGTAACCCGTAGCTGGACTATCTTCACTGAGAGGATGGACGGTAGCCATTGACAACGGTGATCCCCCTACATACAGCTTGCCATGGAAAGGAGTGTGAAGGATTGGATGAAGACAGTAGGAAAGCAGAGATTCAAAAGGAATGAGGTATCTCCATACACTTATCTGAAATTCCCACCAATTAATTACATAAGTATCTCTATCTTTATTTTATGTTTTATTTATCTTTTAATTATCAAAACTCCATAACCATTTGAATCCGCCTGTCTGAGGTTTACAAGACGACCATAGCTTGCTTCAAGCCGACAATCTCCGTGGGATCGACCCTTACTCACGTAAGGTTTATTACTTGGACGACCCAGTGCACTTGCTGTATAGTTGTGCGAAGTTGTGAAAAAGAGTTAAGATTACAATTGTGTGTACCAAGTTGTTGGCGCCATTGAGATCACAATTTCGTGCACCAAGTTTTTGGCGCCGTTGTCGAGGATTGTTCGAGTTTGGACAACTGACGGTTCATCTTGTTGCTCAGATTAGGTAATTTTCTTCTTATTTTAACCATTAGTTTATTTTCAAAATGTTTTCAAAAATCTTTCAAAATTTTTCTTCTTTTTCGTTTTTCTAAAAATAATTTTTGAAAAAAATCCAAAAGAATTTATACAATCATAAAAACCAGAAAATTTTTTTGTGTTTCTTGTTTAAGTCTAGAGTCAATTTTTAAGTTTGGTGTCTATTGCATATTTTTAATTTTCTAAAAATTTTTGAAAAAATTCATGCATTGCATTCTTCATGATCTTCAAGTTGTTCTTGACAAGTCTTCTTGTTTGATCTTTAATTTTTCTTGTTTTGTGTCTTTTGTTATTTTTCATTTGCATTTTTTAATCCATAGTGTCTAAGCATTGAAAATTTTTAAGTTTGGTGTCTTGCATGTTTTTCTTTTCTTGAAATTTTTTTAAAAAAAATGTTTTTAATGTTCACCATGATCTTCAAAGTGTTATTGGTGTTCATCTTGACATTCATAGTGTTCTTACATGCATAATTGGTTTTGATCCAAAATTTTTATGTCTTGGGTCATATTTGTGTTTATCTCTCTCATCATTAAAAATTCTTAAATAAAAAAATATATTTCCCTTATTTCTCTCATAAATTTCAAAATCTTTGGGTTGACTTAGTCAAAAAATTTTAAAATAAATTGTTTCTTGTTAGTCAAGTCAAGATTTCAATTTTAAAAATTTATCTTTTCAAAATCTTTTTCTTAATTTCATTTCAAATTTTCAAAAATTTTACTAACAATTAATGTGATTGATTTAAAAATTTGAAGTTTGTTACTTTCTTATTAAGAAAGGTACAATCTTTAAATTCTAGAATCATATCTTTTAGTTTCTTGTTAGTCAAGTAATCAATTTTAATTTTAAAAATCAAATCTTTCTAAATTTCTTTTTCAAATCTTTTTCAAAATAAATTTTAATCATGTCTTTTCAATCATATCTTTTCAAACATATCTTTTTCAAATCAAATTTAAAAAAAAGATATGATTTGAAAATTTGATTTCAAAAATCTTTTCTAACTTCTTATCTTTTAAAATTTGATTTTCAAATCTTTTTCAACTAACTAATTGACTTTTTGTTTGTTTTAAAATTCTTATATTTTTCAAAACCACCTAACTAATTTTCTCTCTCTAATTTTCGAAAACCACCTTCCCCTTTTTCAAAAATCTTTTTATTTAAATAATTGATTTAAATTTTAGTTTTATTCTATTTTTTCTCCTAATTTTCGAAACTAACATCATCAATAAAATAAAAATAAAAATATTTCTCCTCTCTCTTCTTTTAATATTTGAATTCTCTCTCTCTCTCTCTCATCTCCTTCTATTTATTTATTTATCTACTAACACTTCTCTTCTACTCATAATTCGAACCCTCTTCTCTTCTCTCCCTGTGTTCGAATTTTTCTTCTCCTATTCTTTTTTTCTTCTACTCACATAAAGGAATCTCTATACTGTGACATAGAGGATTTCTCTTCTTTTCTGTTCTCTTCTTTTTCATATGAGCAAGAACAAGGACAAGGACATTCTTGTTGAAGCAGATCCTGAACCTGAAAGGACTCTGAAGAAGAAGCTAAGAGGAGCTAAAGCACAACAATCCAGAGAAAATCTTACAGAGAATCTCGAAAAAGAAAGAGACATGGCCGAACCCAACAATAATGCAAGGAAGATGTTTCGTGACTTTACTGCACCAAATTTCAACTTACATGGAAGAAGCATCTCAATCCCTGCCATTGGAGCAAACAATTTTGAGCTAAAGCCTCAATTAGTTTCTCTGATGCAACAGAATTGCAAGTTTTATGGACTTCCATCAGAAGATCCTTTTCAGTTCTTAACTGAATTCTTGCAGATCTGTGATACTGTTAAGACCAATGGGGTTGATCCCGAGGTCTACAGGCTTATGCTTTTCCCTTTTGCTGTAAGAGACAGAGCTAGAGTATGGTTGGACTCTCAACCTAAAGATAGCCTGAACTCTTGGGATAAGCTGGTCACGGCTTTCTTAGTCAAGTTCTTTCCTCCTCAAAAGTTGAGTAAGCTTAGAGTGGATGTTCAAACCTTCAGACAGAAAGAAGGTGAATCCCTCTATGAAGCTTGGGAGAGATATAAGCAACTGACCAAAAAGTGTCCTTCTGACATGCTTTCAGAATGGACCATCCTGGATATATTCTATGATGGTCTGTCTGAATTGTCTAAGATGTCATTGGACCACTCTGCAGGTGGGTCTATTCACCTGAAGAAAACGCCTGCAGAAGCTCAGGAATTCATTGACATGGTTGCAAATAACTAGTTCATGTACACTTCTGAAAGGAATCCTGTGAGTAATGGGACGCCTCAAAGGAAGGAAGTTCTTGAAATTAATGCTCTGAATGCCATATTGGCTCAAAACAAAATGTTGACTCAGCAAGTCAATATGATTTTTCAAATTCTAAATGGATTGCAAAATACATCCAACAGTACTAAAGAGGCATCTTCTGAAGAAGAAGCCTATGATCCTGAGAACCCTGCAATAGCAGAGGCGAATTACATGGGTGAAGCCTATGGAAACACCTATAATCCCTTATGGAGAAATCATCCAAATTTCTCTTGGAAGGATCAACAAAAGCCTCAACAAGGCTTTAATAATGGTGGAAGAAATAGGTTTAGCAATAGTAAGCCTTTTCCATCATCTTCTCAGCAACAGATAGAGAATTCTGAGCAGAGTCCCTCTAGCTTAGCAAACATAGTCTCTGATCTATCTAAGGCCACTCTAAGTTTCATGAATGAAACAAGGTCCTTCATTAGAAATTTGGAGGCACAAGTGGGCCAGCTGAGTAAAACAGTCACTGAAACTCCTCCTAGTACTCTCCCAAACAATACAGAAGAGAACCCCAAAAGAGAGTGCAAGGCCATAACCTTACTTGGTGTGGCCGAATGCACAGAGGAGGAGGAGGACGTGAATCCCAATGAGGAAGACCTCCTGGGACGTTCACTGACCAATACGGAGTTTCCCTTTGAGGAACCAGAGGAATCTGAGGCTCATACAGAGACCATAGAGATTCCATTGAATTTTCTTCTGTAATTCATGAGCGCTGATGAGTACTCTTCCTCTGAAGAGGATGAAGATATTACTGAAGAGCAAGCTGCTAAGTACCTTAGAGTAATCATGAAGCTGAATGCCAAGTTATTTGGTAATGAGACTTGGGTGGATGAACCCCCCCTTGCTCACCAATGAACTGAATGACTTGGTTAGGCAGACATTACCTCAAAAGAAATAGGATCCTGGCAAATTCTTAATTCCTTGTACCATAGGCACCATGACCTTTAAAAAGACTCTGTGTGACCTGGGGTCAGGCATAAACTTAACGCCACTCTCTGTAATGGAGAAACTGGGAATCTTTGAGGTACAGGCTGCCAAATTCTCATTAGAAATGGCAGACAAGTCCATGAAAAAGGCTTACGGATAGGTAGAGGACATGCTAGTAAAGGTCAAAGGCCTTTACATCCCTGCTGATTTCATAATCCTAGACACTGGGAAGGATGAGGATGAATCCATCATCCTTGGAAGACCCTTCCTAGCCACAACAAAAGCTGTGATTGATGTGGACAGAAGAAAGTTGATCCTTCAATTGAATGAGGACTACCTTGTGTTTAAAACTCAAGGATCTCCCTCTACAACCATGGAAAGGAAGCATGAAAAGCTTCTCTTAATACATAGTCAAACAAAGCCCCCACAGCCAAACTCTAAGTTTGGTATTGGGAGGCCACAACCAAACTCTAAGTTTGGTGTTGAACCCCCACATTCAAACTCTAAGTTTGGTGTTGGGAGGTCCCAACAATGCTCTGAATATCTGTGAGACTCCATGAGAGCCCACTGTCAAGCTATTGACATTAAAGAAACACTTATTGGGAGGCAACCCAATTTTTATTTATCTATGTTATTTCATGTTATTTTCTTTTTTTTAGGTTGATGATCATGTGGAGTCACAAAAACAATTGTAAAAATTAAAGAAAAATAAAAAATAACATTGAAAATAGCACACCCTGGAGGAGAAATTTACTGGCATTTAAACACCAGTAAGGATAGCAGAATGGGCATTTAACGCCCAGTCTGGCACCATTCTGGGCGTTAAACGCCAGAAACAAGCACCAGACTGGCGTTAAATGCCAGAAACAAGCTACAATCTGGCGTTAAACGCCTGAAACAGGTTGCAACCTGGCGTTTAACGCCAGGAAAGGAATAAAAGCTGGCGTTTAACGCTAGAAACAAGCAGCAATCTGGCGTTAAACGCTAGGATTGCACGGTAAGGGCATTTTGCACGCCTAAAAGGAGCAGGGATGATAAATCTTTGACCCCTCAGGATCTGTAGAGCCCACAGGATCCCCACCTACCCTACCCCTCTCTCTCTCACACTCACCAATCAAATCATATCATATTCCCTATATCATCCTCACCAATCACCTCCATATCTCTTCTCCAAAAACACCCCACCTACCTCACTTCAAAATTCAAACACTTTTCCTCCCAAACCCAACCCTAATGATCGAAACCCAACCCTCCCATCTCCCCTATATAAACCTCTCACTACTCCTTCATATTCACACAACACAAACACCTTTTCTCCCTCTTGGCCGAACCACCTATCTCCTTCCATCTCCTCTATTTTCTTCTTCTCCTCCTTCTTTCTTTCTTTTTTTGCTCGAGGACGAGCAAACCTTTTAAGTTTGGTGTGGTAAAAGCATTGCTTTTTTATTTTTCCATAACTATTTATGGCACCTAAGGCCGGAGAAACCTCTAGAAAGAGGAAAGGGAAGACAAAAGCTTCCACCTCTGAGTCATGGGAGATGAAGAGATTCATCTCAAAGGTCCATAGCTCAGTAGTAGAGCATTTGACTACACATCAAGAGAGCTCACTCATGGACCTCAACAAGAGCATGAGGAATTCCCTCATCAAGAAATCCCTGAGATACCTCAGGGGATACATTTTCTTCCACACAACTATTGGGAGCAACTAAGGATAGGAGCACCAAAATCACTAGGGATGAAGCAACAGAGGCAAGGAAGAGACATAGAGGAGCTCAAAAGCACCATTGGTTCTTCAAGAGGAAGACGCCACCCTCACTAAGGTGGACTCATTTCTTAATCTCCTTGTCTATTTATTTTTCTATTTTCAGTTTTTGAGCTTCATGTTTGTCCATGTTTGTGTCTTCATTACATGATCATTAGTGTCAAGTGTCTATGTCTTAAAGCTATGAATAATTCCATGAATCCTTCACCTCTCTTAAATGAAAAATGTGCCTATTGACAAAAGAACAAGAAGTACTTGAATTTCAAATTTTATCTTGAAATTAGTTTAATTATTTTGATGTGGTGGCAATACTTTTTGTTTTCTGAATGAATGCTTGAACAGTGCATATTTTTTATCTTGTTGTTTATGAATGTTAAAATTATTGGCTCTTGAAAGAATGATGAACAAAGAGAAATGTTATTGATAATCTGAAAATCATAAAATTGATTCTTGAAGCCAGAAAAAGCAGTAAAAAAAAGGTAGCAAAAAAAAGAGGAAAAAAAGAAAAAGCAAGCAGAAAAAGCCAATAGCCCTTAAAACCAAAAGGCAAGGGTAAAAAGGATCCAAGGCTTTGAGCATTAATGGATATGAGGGCCTAAGGAAATAAAATCTAGGTCTAAGCGGCTAAATCAAGCTGTCCCTAACCATGCACTTGTGTCATGAAGGTCCAAGTGAAAAGCTTGAGACTGAGTGGTTAAAGTTGTGATCGAAAGCAAAAAGAGTGTGCTTAAGAACTCTGGACACCTCTAATTGGGGACTTTAGCAAAGTTGAGTCACAATCTGAAAAGGTTCACCCAGTTATGTGTCTGTGGCATTTATGTATCCGGTGGTAATATTGGAAAACAAAGTGCTTAGGGCCACGGCCAAGACTCATAAAGTAACTGTGTTCAAGAATCAACACACTGAACTAGGAGAGTCAATAACACTATCTAAAATTCTGAGTTCCTATAGATGTCAATCATTCTGAATTTCAAAGGATAAAGTGAGATGCCAAAACTGTTCAGAAGCAAAAAGCTACTAGCCCCGCTCATCTAATTGGGACTAAGTTTCATTGATATTGTGAGATTCATTGTATATTCTCTTCTTTTTATCCTATTTGATTTTCAGTTGCTTGGAGACAAGCAACAATTTAAATTTGGTGTTGTGATTAGCAGATAATTTATACTTTTTTCGGCATTATTTTTATATAGTTTTTAGTATGATTTAGTTAGTTTTTAGTATATTTTTATTAGTTTTAAGCAAAATTCACATTTCTGGACTTTACTATGAGTTTGTGTATTTTTCTGTGATTTCAGGTATTTTCTGGCTGAAATTGAGGGACCTGAGCAAAAATCTGATTTAGAGGCTGACAAAGAACTGCTGATGCTGTTGGATTTTGACCTGCCTGCACTCGAAATGGAATTTTTGGGGCTACAGAAGTCCAAATGGCACGCTCTCAACTGAGTTGGAAAGTAGACATCCAGGGCTTTCCAGCAATATATAATAGTTCATACTTTTTCCAAGTTTAGATGAAGCAAACTGGCATTCAACGCCAGCTTTCTGCCCTATTCTGGCGTTAAACGCCAGAAACAAGTTGCAAAGCAGAGTCAAACGCTAGAAACAAGTTACAAACTGGCGTTCAACTCCAAGGAAGACCTCTACACGTGAAAGCTTCAATGCTCAGCCCAAGCACACACCAAGTGGGACCGGAAGTGGATTTCTGCATCATTTACTCATTTCTGTACCCCTAGTACTAGTCTAGTATAAATAGGACTTTTTACTATTGTATTTTCATCTTGGTATCTATCTTTGATCAGTTATGCGATCTTAGACATTGGGGGCTGGCCTCTTGGCCATGCCTGGACCTTCATCACTTATGTATTTTCAATGGTGGAGTTTCTACACACCATAGATTAAGGTGTGGAGCTCTGCTGTTCCTTGAGTATTAATGCATAGTACTATTATTCTTCTATTCAATTCATGCTTATTCTTATTCTAAGATATTCATTCGCACGCAAGAACATGATGAATGTGATGATTATGTGACACTCATCACCATTCTCACTCATGAACGCGTGATTGACAACCACTTCCGTTCTACATGAAAACAAGCTTGAATGTGTATCTCTTGGATTCCTGGTCCATGTGTTTAATTGCCTCTCCTGACAACAGAGCCTTCAATTCCTTGAGATTAGAGTCTTCGTGGTATAAGTTAGAATCAATTGGCAGCATTCTTGAGATCCGGAAAGTATAAACCTTGTCTGTGGTATTCCGAGTAGGATCGGGATGGGATGACTGTGACGAACTTCAAACTCGCGACTGTAGGGCATGGTGACAGACGCAAAAGGATAGTAAATCCTATTCCTACACGATCAAGAACCGCCAGATGATTAGCCCTACGTAACCCGTAGCTAGACCATTTTCACTGAGAGGATGGACGGTAGCCATTGACAACGGTGATCCCCCTACATACAGCTTGCCATAGAAAGGAGTGTGAAGGATTGGATGAAGGCAGTAGAAAAGCAGATATTCAAAAGGAATTAGGCATCTCCTTACACTTATCTGAAATTCCCACCAATGAATTACATAAGTATCTCTATCTTTATTTTATGTTTTATTTATCTTTTAATTATCAAAACTCTATAACCATTTGAATCCGCCTGACTGAGGTTTACAAGATGACCATAACTTGCTTCAAGCCGACAATCTCCGTGGGATCGACCCTTACTCACGTAATGTTTATTACTTGGACGACCCAGTACACTTGCTGGTTAGTTGTGCGAAGTTGTAAAAAAGAGTTGAGATTACAATTGTGCGTACTAAGTTGTTGGCGCTATTGAGATCACAATTTCGTGCACCAAACACTGAAACAGAATTCCGTAGCATTGCATCCACACTTGAAGAACTCATTTGGATTCATACTGTTCTAGCTGAGTTGCGAATCACAACCTCTCATCCTGTAGTGATCTATTGCGACAACCTTAGCACCTGTCTCCTCACTGCAAACTCGGTTCTTTATGGCCGATCGAAACATTTTGCTCTTCATATGTCTTTTGTTCGAGAAAGGGTAGAGAGAGGCAATTATTTATCGAACATATTCCCTCAACAGCTCAAGTCACGGATGTTCTTACGAAGCCTCTATCAGAGTTGAGTTTCAAACTCCTCAAAGCCAAATTCAAGTTTCTCTCTTCCGACTTTCCCCTGAGTTTGAAAGGAGATATTAGGAGATAGTCCCTCCCTCTGCTTTTCTATTTTAGTGTCAAGGTTTTGAAAACCGGACCGGTCATTGAACCGCTCTAGTCACTGATTCACTGGTTTATTGGTCTAACCGGTCTAACCGTGGTTCAACCGGAAAAACCGTTCTTAATAAAATAATAAATAAATTATAAATAAACATCATAAAATATCTTTCAAATCTAAAACCCTATATAAAATATCACCAACTAAATGTAATTAATCATCAAAATACTCGAATTTACAGCAAATATGTTGACATTTAACATAATTATACTTTCTTTAAAAATAGTTGGATTGAATTGTAGTGCACAAGTTAAAAATAGAGAATATAGCCTTAATGTAGCTAAGTAAAAAAGTAAAACAAAACAGGATTCTTACGCTTGTAGGCTTCAATATAATCATTACCATACAGAAGAACTTTCTTGAAGGGATTTATGGCAACCAAAATTGTACAAGATATGATTAACAAGGTTAAATTAAAAGAACACTTTCCAGTTGTCTCACTGAGTCCAGCTAGATGGAACAAACATCACTGTGTACTATGGTAATTCTAGATCAAATCTTACTTTTCCATCAGGCAGTAAAACAACAGACTCAGTTCCAGAAGATGTTATTATCTTCACCAGCTCCCAATTACCATTTGAAAGTTGAAGCCAACACTAAACCTTCTGAAACAATGAACTTCAGAAGTAAGGGAAAGAAATAGAAAATTCTAAACTATCCATGTCTTACTAATAATGAGAACAGAAAAACTCAATCTCTTGAACTCAATAATTACATCAGTTATTCAACTAAATAATTGCATCGGTTATCATAAACTGATTTCAAAGCCTAGAAGCAGAGTGAAATTAAAAACATGAGGCATATAATCAATCAAAAGATCAATTGCAAATTTTTTAACAAGAACAGCAGTTAAGAACAATGAAATTAATAAATCATTCACGAAATTAAAAACAGCAGCAGCATTCAGCAACAAACACTTAGCATTCAGCACAAACAGCATTCAGCAACAAGACCATATCTGAACTCAACAATCAGCATTCAACAACAAACATTACAAAACATTAACCAATAATCACACTAAACCTCCAACCAGCAACCAGCAATGACAAAATAGCAACAAACATTAGTACATAAACACTCCAAAATAGTGATGACACTAAACCTGCACCCAGCAACCAGCAATTACAAAACAGCAACATTATCAAACATTACAAAACATTACACACAAATTTGAACAAAAATTCCAGAAATTAAAAAGAACAAGAACAAAGCATTCAGAAATTAAACAGAGCCATCACTTATCAGTAAACAGAGCAAATTAAAAGGAAGAAGCGAATGCGAAGCAAAATTAAACAAACCCATCAGTAACCAGAAACAAAATTAAACAGAGCCATCACTCATCACTCATCAGTAACCACTAACCATGGCAAAATTAAAAGGAAGGAGCGGATGCGAATCAAAATTAAACAAACTAACAGAGCCAGGGATGGGGGCAAGGAGAAGGAGAGAAGGGGGCAAGGGGCTCTCAGCGCTACCGAAGCTTTGTTTATTTTTTCTGGGTTGTAAACGAAATGGCGACGAGACGACGGCGAGCTGCTCCAAGGCTTGAACAGAGAAGCCAGGGATGGGGATGACGTGCCGCGCTAGAATAGAGGTCCTGGGTTTTGGCTCGGGAAAGGGGGAAGGAGGAACCCACGGAGGCGCCGACAACCACGCACGGCGGTAGTAGAATCGTTGAGGAGGAGGCTAGGGTTTTGGTTTGTCAGTATTGTGAACTTTGCTTTAGAAAGGGATGAGATGAGTGTGGCATTCACGAATGAGAGAGGGGTGTTGGGGGAAGGGGGTGACTGGGTGAGAGTGACGCGTTGCTTTTGCCTTTTTTCTTTTTTCCAAAAAACTTCAAACGGCGTCGTTTTTAAGGAACCGGTCGGTTTTCGGTTCGGTCCAACCGGCCAGTTCTGATCCGGTTCAACAGTTTTTAAACGGTTCTTGACAGAGCGGTTATAGACAGCAGACCGGACCGTTTTGGTTGCCGGTTCCCGGTTAAACCGGTTCGACCGGCCGGTCCGGTCCGGTTTTCAGAACATTGTTTAGTGTAATGGTCACTTTAGTATAATAGTCTTTTTCAGTTAGTAGGATATTTTAGTCAATTTTTCTTATGCACTTGATATAGATCTTGTATATATATTACAGATCTATCCTTCATTGTACATTGAATGGAATAATATCAATAATTTAGTTTTGCCCTTTTTCTCTTAAAAAATGTTAGTATATTCTTTTTTTACACTCTAATATTAATTACAATTAGATTACAATATTTTTCGCTATTTTCTTCTAAATTTGCCAACTAACCTCATATAATTCTCATGTAATTATCCTTTTAATTTGAATCCAGTCCTTTCACGTGCAATATTCAAATTTTCCTTTGATTATCCTTTGTCTTAATTCTTTAATTCTTTATTTTTGTTCAATGCTTCTTACCTCAATTTCTGAAGTGTATTTCATCCTTCTTTATTTTTAATGTTCGAGAACATATTCAGCTATATTCACACTCATACACACACAGAAAAAATTTTAATGTTCGAGAACATATTCAGCCATATAGAAAGAGTATTTCACAAAAAATTGTATTTTCTTCTAATATTTAGTATTAAAGCTTATTAATTTAATTGTTATAAATTTATTATTTTTCGTTGTTATTATTTTTTTTGCACATTAAGTTTACGAATGATTTTATAATATGACTTATTATATTTTTTTATTATTTTTTAAGTTAATTACTGTGAGTGATGAATTGGTTTACCGTTTACTTTCTTTTCTTGTATATTATATATTTGATAAATTGTTTTTATTATAAATTCATTATATTTTTTACTATTACTTTCTTATACAGAACATATTTGATGAATTATATTGTATTATAAATTTATGTTTTTCTTTAATATTTGGTATTAGAATTTATTAGTCTTACCTTATTGTAATTTATTTACCATTATTATTAGAAAGAAAAGAATAAATTTTATTAAAGAAGAATATAAAAGAAATGGATTTGGATTTTTTAAAGTTTAAATTTTATTTTAGAGAGTAAAGTGTGATTTTTTACTATTAATTTTATAGGTGGGACCAAGAATAAATATGAGAGAGAAACCATTCAAAAATAAAAGATCACACTTTATCCTCTAAAGTACAAATTTAAAATTTAGAAGATCCAAATTCAAAAAAAAATAGATTAAAAAGAAGATCAATATTATTACTAAAGAATAAATAACAAAAAGTATCATGTCTAATGACTCTCAAATTAACGAAAAGAACATAAAAAGTTTTCATAAAAAAGAAGTACTAGTTAATATGACTAACAAAGACTGAAAAAAAATCTTTTATTTATATCGGTAAAAATTCAAGAAAAAATTACCAAGAGAAGAAGTTTAATGCAAATATTTGACCTCTATAAGTACTGCTCGAATCTCAACAAATAATATATTTAAATTTTATTTATGTCTATTGACTCTATATTACAATTAAATATTTTAAATATTTTTTTATTATATTCTATCACAGTTAATTTTAGTAAAAATATATCATAATATTTTTATGAACGAAAATACTAGTTAGCATCTATTTCTTTACAAAACAAATCTAACAAATTTAAAAAAAAATAATTTGATTTATCCGCAAAATATTTGAAGATCATTTTAAGTTAATTTGATTTTGAATTTGAGAAATATTATATACACCATTTTGTACATTTTTTTTTCAATAATTTTAGGCAATCAAATTTTTTACATAACCAAATCTAATTAAATTATATATTTTTTTTATTTGTTCGTTTTATTTTTTTTTTCTTTTTCCTCTTCTTCCTTCTTTTTTTTTTATTTAATTTTTTTCTCTTTCTTTCTCTTTCTTCATCATCGGCATCATAATTATCGTTATCGTTATCGTTAACATTGTGTTATTCTTCTTATACGTTTTTATTCTTTGTTCTTATTATCTTGTTTGTTTGTTTATTTATTTGTGTATTTTAAAAAATTTATGAAGGAGAAGAATAAAAAAATATAATACAAAAGAAGATTAAAATTTTTATATTAAATACAAATATACAATAGAAATGAAAAATTTGTTATAAAACACACAAATTTTATCACGATAAACATATAATTCGAATTGATATCCATGCCACATTACAAAAGAGTTTGTTATTTAGAATTTAGGAGTATACTAAATAACTTTAAAATGAATTTATTTAGATAAAATTCTCCATTTTAAAAGTAAAATATAAGAACATACAACAAAAAAAATCAATTTAACAAAACATGAAAAGAAAAACATGTTAAAAAAAAGAAAAATTAGAAAAATATGTTAAGAAAAATTTTGGTGCCATGATTAAAAAAAAATACAGACAAATTGAGAAGAAAATATTTGTATGTATAGCAGATTTTTTTTATTTTTTATAACTTTTTCTTTAGCGTTTGAAATTATTAATGAAAAATAAAAAACTAAAAAATATTATTTATACTATAAAAAATATGAAATTTCACTATACATCTAAAATTTTTTGGCAACTAAATTTAATTAAATTGGCACAAACTCAAAAAAATTCACTCACATAACATGCGCGTGAAATTACATTATTCTTCTTCTTCGTGCGCCTCCTCTTCTTTTTTCTATTGGTGCTGCTGTTAATATAATTTTTGTTTCTTCTTTTCTTTCTCTTTCTCATTTGATATTGTAGTTATTTATTTTTCTTTGTTTAATTTTTTCTTCTTTTTTTAGTTTTATTTCTGTTAAGAGAGTGAAATAAGAAGAATTATGAGAAAATAAAATAAAAAGAAGAAGATGAAAAAAAAGAAATAGCAGAATATGAAGAAGAAGAGGAAGGGTTTTGAATTATGTAAAATTTATTAGAAAAGTAACATAAAAAATTTTTAACTATATAACACATAAATTTCTTATTTTTGACACCGAAATTTTGTTACAAAAGTACAAAATTGTCTTCTTTAAATGCTTCATTTTTTCTTCTTTTTTTCTTTTTTTTTGTTGCCCTTATTTCTTCTTTTAGCTTCTCATATTAGACTTGAATGAACATGTTTGGACTATATTGCAATCTTATTTAGTTGAATAAATGTGTTTCTCCTCTTTTTACTTATTTTGCAACATGATGTGTTTTTTTTTCTTCTTGTTTGTTTGATTTTCTTATTTCTTATTAAGAGAGTAAAATAAAAAAATCATGAGAAAGTAAAATATTAAGAAAAAAATGAACAAAAAAAAAAGAGGTAGAAGATGATGATAATGATAATGAAGAAGGAGGAGGAGGGGTTTTGAGTTATCATTGAGTAATTTCAGTATATTTTGAATTTAATTTCGGTACATTATCAATTTAAATAAGGTACACTTAGTCTAAACTTGTTTTAAATTGAATTTGTTTGTGTGTCATCATCGTTAAAGAATTTTAGTGCATTCAGAATTTGAACCGTTATACGTATAAAAAAAATCTATAATGACAATAACAAGAGAAAAATTCCAAATGAAAAAAAAGAGGAGGAAAAAGAAGAAGTGGTGGTGACCGCAGCCATGATAACGAAAGAGAGAAATAAAAAAAATAGAAGAGAAGAAGAAGCAACAACAACAAGAATGAAAAAAAGATGCAGCACCAATATATAGATAAAGAAGAGCGTGCACGAATTTAAAACTATTCATAATAATTTGGTTAGACTTAGTTAAATATTTTATTTAGCTGTAGAAATTTTTTCAAAAAAAAATATAATACAAATATAATTTTTTTAGATTTTTTTGTTTCCTTTATTTTAATTATAAGCATTTTAATAAAATACCGTATCTCATATTCTTAGTGTTGTTTTCCGCTGATATTTTAAATAAAAAAGTTTTTTTTATTAAAAAATAAAATATTTTTATTTAATTTAAAATTTATTTAAATACAACTTTTAAAATAATATTTTTATTTAATTTTTTTTTTAAATTAACAATACTTTCTTTAAAAAAATAAAAAATATTTTTAACATTTAAAAACTTTTTTAAAAAATTTATTTAAATATAAAAATTTTTATTTATTGAAAAAAATCTTTTAAAAAAATAAAAAATAAATACTTTTTTCAAAAGCAAGTTACTTATTCCACCAAAATCTTCACCTTGTTTTTTCCTTTTCCCAAAATACCTTCTTTCTCTCGCCCTCTTCTCCCCTCGGTTCTCGCCCCAGCTGGTGGAACCTTCTCTGCTTTCACGCCATCGGCAAAGTCTCGCTTTTTACTCTCTAAACTGCCTGCCTTCCCTTTTCTTCTTGCTCAAGTAAGTGGTTTCTTCCTTCAATCTCATAAGAATTCTTTTATGCTTCTATAATTCTATCCTTTTTGTTTGTTGTTTTTTGTTATCACTCGTCATTCATCAACCAACATGTTTAACTCCCACCGTTACAAATCCCTTATCTATCTAAACCTAAAAGTTCTATCCCGAAGAACACCACCACACATGTTCTGCACTTCACAATCACACTCTTTGACGGTTTCATACCTCATCAATAACCTTGGCTTCACCCCACAATCCGCTCTAAACACCTCAAAACGGCATAGTTTCAAGACCCCACACAAGGCAGACTTAGTCATCGCATTCTTCAAGACCCATGGATTCTCTCATTCCCAAATCGTTGCCATTGTTGCCAAGCTACCTAAGATACTTTCATCCAATCCACAAATGATCCAGCCAAAGTTTCATTTTCTGTCCTCCAAATGTGCTTCCACCGATGACATTGTTCTGCTATCCACTAGGAACCCTAGATTCTTGCATTTGAGCCTCAAGAACAACATAATCCCTACTTATGCAATGCTGAAAACCTTTTTTCAATCCGATGAGAAAACGCTCCATTGCATTGCTTCTATCCCTGGTTTATTTATGGAGGCTCGCTTGGTGAAAAATGTCAAGTTGTTGGCTGGTGCAGGAGTCTCTTAACAAATTTAAGAAATAGTCTTTTTTTAGTTTCTAGTTTAGTTTGACTCGCCACAATATATGTGCGGCTAAAGATAATATACTTAGGTAACAAAAATACATAAAAGATAAACAAATAAGTTTTGAATTCTGATTCTATTAATTGAATATTCATAAATACGGGGTTAAATTAAATGCAATCAAAGTATAAATAAATATATGATTTGGTAAAAAAATAGAAAAGATTACTTGAGAGCTGTAAAAAAAAATAGGAAAAAGATTCATTATTTAAAAGATATTTTTCCTATTTTTTTTACTAAACTAAAAAAAATCTTTGTTTTCAATTTTTTTCAATAACTTTTTGGTATTGTTTTTGTTGTATTTTATTTTATTCATTCGATCTATAACATAAATATTTTTTTACATTATAATATAGATCTAATTTGAATATTATTTAATTAGAGTCTATTAATATTGTAAATGTAAATATTAAGAACTTTAACTTTGAACTTGGTAGGATATTTTTGTTTACGACATGTGATTAAAATGGATATTACATAAAACTAGAACGTATTTGTATTTCATTCATATTCAATTCAACAATAAATAAAAATTCCATTTAGATCACTCAAATTTCAATATTTCGTTGCAAAGATTCAGCGGCGGAGAATTTATAAACAGATACAAATCTTTGTTCTCGTCCTCCATACTAAGGTATATTATAAGGCCAATAAGTTGATTCGATATTTCACTATCAACCTCTTGGCCTAAAAAAAGTAGTCTTTCTCTATAAAGTCGGTTGATTAGGATAAGATTTTATCCTTTAAGAGCCGTACATGCATCTTTAGCATACAGTTCACAAAAGATCGCAAAAATAAATCAATATGTAGATTTTGTTGTGAAATAAAAGATATATATATAATAAAAATGAATAAATAGAAAACTCTAGTATTAAAATAATTAGCTCAATAATAATTTATATATATATATATATATATAATAATATTATATGTTGTAATGTGTATATATATACAAAGATAGAAAGAAGTATTAAAAATAAAGAGAGAGAGAATTGCATATGTTTATTGTTACTATCTCAATATAATAAAGATGATTAATATTGCTATTAATATTATATGTAAAGAGTAATAGAAAAGAGAATTTAGAATACTAATAAAATAAAAGAAGAGAAGGAATTGTAGTAGAAATATAAAGAGAAGAGTATTTGATTGCAACATAAAGAGAAAATTGATCTTTATTTTGTATTATTGTGTGTTCTACGTAAAGGCTATGAATTTATAGTAGTACAAAATCAACTTTCATTAAAGGTTGGTCTTCAAATTTCTTCCTTGAAAATAAATCTCTTTGCATGGGAAAGATTATTAGCCGCCCAATTGATAAATGGGCATTCATTTCATGTTTATCCCAACACTCCCCCTTGAATGCCCATTAAGGATTATGCCTCGTTAAAACCTTACTAAAGAAAATCCAGTGGTAAAAAACTGGTGCACGAAATCGTGATCACTACAACTTCGCACAACTAACCAGCAAGTGCACTGGGTCGTCCAAGTAATAAACCTTACGCGAGTAAGGGTCGATCCCACGGAGATTGTTGGTATGAAGCAAGCTATGGTCACCTTGTAAATCTTAGTCAGGCAGACTCAAATGGGTATAGATGATGAATGAAACATAAAGATAAAGATAGAGATACTTATGTATATCATTGGTGAGAGCTTCAGATAAGTGTATGAAGATGCTTTCCCTTCCGTCTCTCTGCTTTCCTACTGTCTTCATCCAATCCTTCTTACTCCTTTCCATGGCAAGCTTATGCAAGGGTTTCACCGTTGTCAGTGGCTACCTCCCATCCTCTCAGTGGAAATGTTCAACGCACCCTGTCACGGCACGGCTATCCATCTGTCGGTTCTCGATCAGGCCGGAATAGAATCCAGTGATTCTTTTGCGTCTGTCACTAACGCCCCGCCCTCAGGAGTTTGAAGTACGTCACAGTCATTCAATCATTGAATCCTACTCAGAATACCACAGACAAGGTTAGACCTTCCGGATTCTCTTGAATGCCGCCATCAGTTCTTGCCTATACCACGAAGACTCTGATCTCACGGAATGGCTGGCTCGTTTGTCAGGCGAGCGCTCGGTTGTCAGGTGATGAGCGGATAATTTGTATGCTTTTTGGCATTGTTTTTAGTATGTTTTTAGTATCTTTTAGTTAGTTTTTAGTATATTTTTATTAGTTTTTAATTAAAATTCACTTTTCTGGACTTTACTATGAGTTTGTGTATTTTTCTGTGATTTCAGGTATTTTCTGACTGAAATTGAGGGTCCTGAGCAAAAATCTAATCCAGAGACTGAAAAGGACTGCAGATGCTGTTGGATTCTGACCTCCCTGCACTCAAAGTGGATTTTCTGGAGCTACAGAAGCCCAATTGGCGCGCTCTCAACGGCATTGGAAAGTAGACATCCTGGGCTTTCCAGCAATATATAATAGTCTATACTTTGTCCAAGATTTGATGGCCTAAACCCGCGTAGCAATCCGGCCTCAGAAATTCCAGCGTTAAACGCCGGAACTGGAATAAAAGTTGGAGTTAAACGCCCAAACTGGCATGAGAACTGGCGTTTAACTCCAGAAAAGGTCTCTACACGAATTTCCTTCATTGCTCAGCCCAAGCACACACCAAGTGGGCCAGGAAGTGGATTTTTCTGTCATTTACTCATTTCTGTAATCCTTAGGATACTAGTTTACTACTTATAGGACCTTTTTACATTGTAATCAGTACCGGATGTGACCTTATGACATTGTACACATTTTCTTCCACAGCATGAGTTTCTAAACCCCATGGTTGGGGGTGAGGAACTCTGCTGTGTCTTGATGGATTAATGCAATTACTACTGTTTCTTATTCAATCATGCTTGCTTCCATTCTAAGATAACACTTGTTCTTAATCCGGATGAATGTGATGATCCGTGACAATCATCATCATTCTCAACCATGAACACGTGCCTGACAACCACCTCTGTTCTATCTTAGATTGAGTAGTTATCTCTTGGGTTCTTTAATCGGAATCTTCGTGGTATAGGCAGGACCTGATGGCAGCATTCAAGAGAATCCGGAAGGTCTAAACCTTGTCTGTGGTATTCTGAGTAGGATTCAATGATTGAATGACTGTGACGTGCTTCAAACCTGTAACCTACTGGGCGTTAGTGACAGACGCAAAAGAGTGATTCTATTCCGGTAGGGGAGGGAACCAAACCGGTGATTGGCAGCACTGTGACAGAGTGTGTGCATTAGCTTTCACTGCGCGGATGGGAGGTAGCTGCTGACAACAGTGAGACCCTACACGAGCTTGCCATGGAAGGAGACATGCGTGTTTGATGAAGAAGACAGTAGGAAAGCAGAGATTCGGAAGATGGAGCATCTCCAAACCTCAACCCATTCTCCATTACTGCAGTACAAGTAACCATTACATGTTCTTTTGCTTCTTACAATCAATCCTGATAATTTCTGATATCCTGACTAAGATTTACAAGATAACCATAGCTTGCTTCAAGCCGACAATCTCCGTGGGATCGACCCTTGCTCACGCAAGGTATTACTTGGACGACCCAGTGCACTTGCTGGTTAGTTGTGCGGGATTGCAAAAGTGTTATTGCAATTTCGTGCACCAAGTTTTTGGCGCCGTTGCCGGGGATTGTTCGAGTTTGGACAACTGACGGTTTATTTTGTTGCTTAGATTAGGACTGTTTTATTTTTGTTGGTTTAGAGTCTTTTAGTTGAGTCTAGTTTCATATTCTAAGTTTGGTGTCAATTGCATGCTTTTGTTTCTCTTTTAAATTTTCGTTTTTGCATGTTCTTAGTCCCTTTTTGATTTATAAAAATTCTAAGTTTGGTGTCCTCTTTGTGTTTTTCTCTTTCCTCTTTTTAAAAATCAAATCTCTTTCATAAAAATTTTTTCAATCATATCTTCTTAATTGCTGTTTTCAAAATCTTTTTTTTACTAATTGATTCAGTTCTCAATTTGCTTTGATCTCATTTCCCCTCTTGATTTTCGAATTTTTCTTTATTTAAATTTCTTTTTATTGAATTTTACTTTTTTTCGGATATTTCAAAAAAAAAAATAAAATAAAAATAAACAAAATTTATCTCTTTGCAATCATTCTCATTTCCCTTTTGTCCATCATGGACTTAAGTGGAATTGATCAGTCCAGAAGGACTCTGGGGTCTTATGCTAACCCCATTACAGCTGCATATGGGAGTAGCATCTGTATACCTCCCATCAAAGCAAGCAGCTTTGAGCTAAATCCTCAACTCATTATCATAGTGCAGCAAAATTGCCAGTATTCCGGTCTTCCACAGGAAGAACCTACTGAGTTTCTGGCACAGTTCTTACAAATTGCTGACACAGTACATGATAAAGAGGTGGATCAGGATGTCTACAGACTATTACTGTTTCCATTTGCTGTAAAAGATCAAGCTAAAAGGTGGTTGAATAACCAACCTACAGCAAGCATAAAGACATGGAAACAGTTATCAGACAAATTCCTGAATCATTTTTACCCTCCAAAAAGGATGACACAGCTAAGGCTGGACATCCAAGGCTTTAAACAAGAGGATCATGAATCCCTTTATAATGCCTGGGAGAGGTATAGAGGTATGCTAAGAAAATGTCCCTCTGAAATGTTTTCAGAGTGGGTACAGTTAGACATTTTCTACTATGGGCTTACAGAAAAAGCTCAGATGTCTTTAGACCACTCAGCTGGTGGATCTATACACATGAGGAAGACAATTGAAGAAGCTCAAGAGCTTATAGACACTGTTGCTAGGAACCAATATCTATACTCTAGCAATGAGTTCTCTCCAGAAGAGGAAGTCATGACAGTAGTCACTGACTCTAATCCTCAAGAACAGGTAATGGAGCTTAATCAACAACTACTCCTGATGACAGAACAGTTAGCAGAATTTAAAGAGATGCTCAATGAAACTAAAGTTGCTAATAAAAGCATAGAACTACAGTTGAGTCAAGCAAAACAGCAAATATCTAAACAGATAACAGAAGAGTGTCAAGCAGTTCAATTGAGGAGTGGAAAGACCTTGAATAACACTGTTCAAAAGAGCAAAAAGCCAAATAAGGAACAAATGACAGAGGACAACCAAACCACTGTTCAAAATCCCTCTGAGGACAGTAAGAGCCCAGAGAGGAATATTGGCGTTCAAACGCCAGAAAGGGAAGGAAAGTTGGCGTTAAACGCCCATTCCTTGCCCAGTTCTGGCGTTCAAATGCCAGAAAGGGAAGGAAAGCTGGCGTTAAACGCCCATTCCTTGCCCAGTTCTGGCGTTCAAACGCCAGAAAGGGAAGGGAAGTTGGCGTTTAACGCCCAAACTTCACCCATTCCTGGCGTTCAAACGCCAAGGGAGGATCAGACGCCTGAGAGTGCTGACAGTAATCCCTCTAACAAGGCTTCTTCAACCACTTCTGTAAGGAATAAACCTGCAGCATCTAAGGTTGAAGAATATCAAGCCAAGATGCCTTATCCTCAGAAACTCCGCAAAGCGGAACAGGATAAACAATTTGCCCGCTTTGCAGACTATTTAAGGACTCTTGAAATAAAGATTCCTTTTGCAGAGGCACTTGAGCAAATACCTTCTTATGCTAAGTTCATGAAAGAGATCTTAAGTCATAAGAAGGATTGGAGAGAAACTGAAAAAGTGTTTCTCACTGAAGAATGCAGTGCAGTCATTCTAAAAAGCTTACCAGAAAAGCTTCAAGATCCTGGAAGCTTTCTGATACCATGCACATTGGAAGGCACTTACACCAAGGTAGCCTTATGTGATCTTGGAGCAAGTATTAATTTAATACCTGCATCCACCATCAGAAAGCTTGGGTTGATTGGAGAAGTCAAACCAACCAGGATATGCCTCCAACTTGCTGATGGCTCCATTAAACACCCATCAGGCATAATAGAGGACATGATTGTCAAGGTTGGGCCATTTGCCTTTCCAACTGACTTTGTGGTGCTGGAAATGGAGGAGCATAAAAATGCAACTCTCATTCTAGGAAGACCTTTCCTAGCAACTGGACGAACTCTCATTGATGTACAAAAGGGGGAAGTAACCTTGAGAGTCAATGAGGATGAGTTCAAGTTGAATGCTGTAAAAGCTATGCAGCATCCAGACACACCAGAGGACTGCATGGACGCTGACATTATTGACTCTCTGGTAGAAGAGATCAATATGGCTGAAAGCCTAGAATCAGAGCTTGAGGACATCTTCAAAGATGCTCAAACTGATCAGGAAGAGCCAGAGGAGGCAAAGGAATTTTCGAAAATTCCTCAGGAGGAGGATAAGCCTCCTAAGCCTGAATTCAAACCACTACCATCATCCCTGAAATATGCATTTCTGGGAGAGGGTGACACTTTTCCAGTGATTATAAGCTCTGCTTTAAATCCACAGGAAGAGGAAGCACTGATTAAAGTGCTAAGGACACACAAGACAGCTCTTGGGTGGTCCATAAGTGATCTCAAGGGTATTAGCCCAGCTAGATGCATGCACAAGATCCTGTTGGAGGATAATGCCAAACCAGTGGTCCAACCACAGAGGAGGCTAAATCCTGCCATGAAGGAGGTGGTGCAGAAAGAGGTCACTAAATTACTGGAGGCTGGGATTATTTATCCTATTTCTGATAGCCCCTGGGTGAGCCCTGTCCAAGTTGTTCCCAAAAAGGGAGGCATGACAGTGGTTCATAATGAAAAAAATGAACTGGTCCCTACAAGAACAGTCACAGGGTGGCGCATGTGTATTGACTACAGAAGACTCAATACAGCCACCAGAAAGGATCATTTTCCTTTACCATTCATAGACCAAATGCTAGAAAGACTAGCTGGCCATGATTACTACTGCTTTTTGGATGGCTATTCAGGCTATAACCAAATTGCAGTAGATCCCCAGGACCAAGAAAAAACAGCATTCACATGCCCTTCTGGCGTGTTTGCCTACAGGAGAATGCCTTTTGGTCTGTGCAATGCACCTGCAACCTTTCAGAGGTGCATGCTCTCTATCTTCTCAGATATGGTAGAGAAATTTCTGGAAGTCTTCATGGATGACTTTTCAGTATATGGAGACTCATTCAGCTCCTGTCTTAACCACCTATCACTTGTCTTGAAAAGATGCCAAGAGACTAACCTGGTTTTAAACTGGGAGAAATGTCACTTTATGGTGACTGAAGGAATTGTCCTTGGGCACAAAATCTCAAGCAGGGGAATAGAGGTGGATAAGGAAAAGGTAGAGGTAATTAAAAAATTACCACCACCTGCCAATGTTAAGGCAATCAGAAGCTTTCTGGGGCATGCAGGATTCTACAGAAGGTTTATTAAGGACTTTTCGAAAATTGCTAAACCTCTGAGTAACCTGTTAGCTGCTGACACACCATTTGTGTTTGACACACAGTGTTTGCAGGCATTTGAGACCCTGAAAGCTAAACTGGTCACAGCACCAGTCATCTCTGCACCAGATTGGGCATTACCATTTGAATTAATGTGTGATGCCAGTGATCATGCCATTGGTGCAGTGTTGGGACAGAGGCATAACAAACTTCTGCATGTCATTTATTATGCTAGCCGTGTTCTAAATGATGCACAGAAGAATTACACAACCACAGAAAAAGAATTACTTGCAGTGGTCTATGCCATTGACAAGTTTAGATCCTACTTAGTGGGATCAAAGGTGATTGTGTACACTGACCATGCTGCTCTTAAATACTTACTCACAAAGCAGGATTCAAAACCCAGGCTTATCAGATGGGTGTTGCTTCTGCAAGAGTTTGATATAGAAATAAGAGACAGAAAAGGGACAGAGAACCAAGTAGCTGATCATCTGTCCAGAATAGAGCCAGTAGCTGGGGCGTCCCTCCCTTCTACTGAGATCTCTGAGACCTTCCCAGATGAGCAACTCTTTGCCATTCAGGAAGCTCCATGGTTTGCAGATATTGCAAACTATAAAGCTGTGAGGTTCATACCCAAAGAGTACAGTTATGTGCAGAGAAAGAAACTAATTTCAGATGCCAAGTACTACCTTTGGGATGAACCATATCTCTTTAAGAGATGTGCTGACGGAGTGATCCGCAGGTGTGTACCCAGAGAGGAAGCACGAAGGATCCTATGGCACTGCCATGGATCACAGTATGGAGGACATTTTGGAAGTGAGCGAACAGCCACTAAAGTTCTCCAGTGCGGCTTCTACTGGCCTACTCTCTATAAAGATTCCCGAGAGTTTGTGCGTAACTGTGACAGTTGCCAAAGAGCTGGTAACCTGCCTCACGGATATGCCATGCCTCAACAAGGGATATTAGAGATAGAATTGTTTGATGTATGGGGAATTGACTTCATGGGGCCATTCCCACCATCATACTCAAACACCTACATTCTGGTGGCAGTGGACTATGTATCTAAGTGGGTAGAAGCAATTGCTACACCCACTAACGATACCAAGACCGTACTGAAATTCCTCCAGAAGAACATTTTCAGCAGGTTTGGCGTCCCCAGAGTGCTAATCAGTGATGGGGGCACTCATTTCTGCAATAAACAGCTATACTCTGCTATGGTTAGATATGGAATCAGCCATAAAGTGGCAACTCCGTATCATCCACAGACAAATGGGCAAGCAGAAGTCTCTAACAGAGAGCTAAAAAGAATCCTAGAACGGACTGTAATGTCCCGAAGAAAGGATTGGGCAAAGAGCTTGGATGATGCTCTGTGGGCATACAGAACAGCATTCAAGACTCCTATAGGGACCTCCCCATACCAACTGGTGTATGGGAAGGCCTGTCATTTGCCAGTGGAACTGGAGCATAAAGCCTACTGGGCAACCAGATTCCTAAACATGGATGCACAGTTAGCTGGTGAAAAAAGATTGCTCCAGCTAAATGAGCTAGAGGAGTTCAGACTCAATGCCTTTGAAAATGCTAAGATCTATAAGGAAAAGGCAAAGAAATGGCATGACAAGAGATTGTCAACCAGAGTCTTTGAGCCAGGACAAAAAGTTCTGCTCTTCAACTCTAGGCTCAGACTGTTTCCAGGAAAACTCAAATCCCGTTGGAGGGGTCCATATGTGATTACAGGAGTGTCACCATATGGATATGTTGAGCTTCAGGATATTGATTCTGACAGGAAGTTCATTGTTAATGGACAGAGAATCAAGCATTATCTTGAAGGAAATTTTGAGCAGGAATGCTCAAAACTGAGACTTGAGTAATTCTCAGTGAAAGTCCAGCTAAAGACAGTAAAGAAGCGCTTGCTGGGAGGCAACCCAGTCATTAGGAAGTTGTATGATTAGTTCTTACAGAGGCAAGTATCAAAAATGAAGGAATTCACAGAGTTACAGAAGGATTCAGCTCAAAAAGCAGAGAAAATGAGCTTACTGGCGAAAAAACGCCAGTAAGGGGCATTTTGGGCGTTAAACGCCAGAATGGGTACCATTCTGGGCGTTTAACGCCAGGAATGGTGCCATTTTGGGCGTTAAACGCCAGAATGGGCACCATTCTGGGCGTTTAACGCCAGGTGTGCAGCATCCTGGGCGTTTTGGAAAAACGCCCAGTGAGGAAGGATTTCTGGCGTTTAACGCCAGCCAGGGTACCTGGCTGGGCGTTAAACGCCCAAAAGGGGCAGCAAATGGGCGTTAAACGCCAGAATGGGTGCCATTCTGGGCGTTTAACGCCAGCTTGGTGGGGGGACCACAATTTTGTTTTCAAATCAGATTTTTTCAAACTTTCCTTTTCTCACCCATACTTTTCTACAAAATCACACTTCAATCATTCATCATTCACTTTCAAATCTTCAAAAATCAAAACCATTCTTCAAATCTATTTCAAAATAATCTCAAATCTTCTTCAAAAACTCACCCTTTTCTCAAATATTTTTCATATCTTTTCAAATTTCCTTTCAAATCTCTCTTTTGTTTTCGAAATTCTCCTCCCCCCACTCTATAAATGAACGTTCCTCACCCCTCCTTCCTCACACCATTCGAATTTTTCCCCCCTCTCTCTCTCTCTTATCTTCTTTCTTTTCTTTTTGCTTGAGGACAAGCAAAACCTCTAAGTTTGGTGTGCTTTTCCGTGATCACTAAGCCAAGATTCATCAATATCATGGCTCCCAAGGGAAAACAAACCAACTCAAGAGGAAAGAAAGAGACTAATCCAAAGAATCTTTGGAATGAAGAGAAGTTCTTAACCAAAGAACATGAAGACCATTATCACAAAATAATGGGTCTGAGGTCAGTGATCCCGGAAGTTAAATTTGATCTGAAAGAAGATGAATATCCGGAGATCCAAGAGCAAATTCGAAACAGAAGTTGGGAAGTTCTGACCAATCCTGAGACAAAGGTTGGAAGGAACATGGTTCAGGAATTCTATTCAAATCTGTGGCTAACAGATAAGCAAAGAATGACTGGAACCGCTTACCATACCCATAGAACCATGGTCAGAGGGAAAGTTATATACTTCCATCTGGACAAAATAAGAGAAATCTTCAAGTTGCCTCAACTACAAGATGATCCTGATTCCTTCAATAGGAGGATGGTGAGAGTAGATAAAGGGTTGGATCAAGTTCTAGAGGACATATGCCTCCCTGGAACTAAGTGGATAACCAATTCTAAGGGTGTCCCAAACCAACTCAAGAGGGGAGACCTCACGCCAATTGCAAGAGGTTGGCTAGACTTTATTGGGCGTTCCATACTGCCCACTAGCAACCGTTCTGAGGTCACCATCAAGAGAGCAGTGATGATTCATTGCATTATGCTTGGAAAAGAGGTGGAGGTTCATCATGTGATTGCTTGTGAGATCTACACAATTGCAAATAGGAATTCCACTGTAACCAAATTGGCTTACCCAAGCTTGATCTCCTTGCTCTGTAAAGAGGCTGGGGTGAAGATAGAAGAAGATGAATTCATACCCATTGAACATCCAATCACCAAGAAGACAATGGAAGGAGCAAGAGAAGCAGGGGCGTGAAATCAAGGAACTGAAGCGCCAAAAGCTCTCCTCTCAAGCTGAGGGAGCATCCACTTCTCAAAATCAAGGTTGTTGAGTCCTAACTCTGTGAAAACCTCTATCATTAGGAGCCTCTGTTTTTCGTTTTTTTTTATTTTATTTTCCTTTCTTTTGTTTTCTATTTTTAGTCTCATCTTATATCTATATTTGAGTCTTGTTCTTAGTTCATGATTAATAAAATTGAAATTTTATGCCTTAAAGTTATGAATGTCCTATGAATCCATCACCTCTCTTAAAAGAAAAATGCTTTAATCACAAAAGAACAAGAAGTACAGGGTTTCGAAATTTATCTCTGAAACTAGTTGAATTAGTTTGATGTGGTGACAATACTTTTTGTTTTCTGAATGAATGCTTGAACATTGCATATGTCTTTTGAATTTGTTGTTTTAAGAATGTTAAAATTGTTGGCTCTTGAAAGAATGAGGAGAAAGAGAACTGTTATTGAGGATCTGAAAAACCATCAAATTGATTCTTGAAGCAAGAAAAGCAGTGAAAAAAAAAAATTTTCGAAAAAAAAAAGAAGAAAAAAAAAAGAAAAAGAAAAAAAAAGAGAAGGAAATAAAGTTGTGATCCAAGGCAACAAGAGTGTGCTTAAGAACCCTGGACACCTCTAATTGGGGACTTTAGCAAAGCTAAGTCACAATCTAAAAAGGTTCACCCAATTATGTGTCTGTGGCATGTATGTATCCGGTGGTAATACTGGAAGACAGAGTGCTTTGGGCCACAGCCAAGACTCATACACTGGCTATGTTCAAGAATCAATATACTTAACTAGGAGAATCAATAACACTATCTGAGTTCTGAGTTCTTATAGATGCCAATCATTCTGAACTTCAAAGGATAGAGTGAGATGCCAAAACTGTTCGGAGGCAAAAAGCTACTAGTCCCGCTCATCTAATTGGAGCTGTGTTTCTTTGATATTTTGGAGTCTATAGTATATTCTCTTCTTTTATCCTATTTTGATTTTCAGTTGCTTGGGGACAAGCAACAATTTAAGTTTGGTGTTGTGATGAGCGGATAATTTGTATGCTTTTTGGCATTGTTTTTAGTATGTTTTTAGTATCTTTTAGTTAGTTTTAGTATATTTTTATTAGTTTTTAATTAAAATTCACTTTTCTGGACTTTACTATGAGTTTGTGTGTTTTTCTGTGATTTCAGGTATTTTCTGACTGAAATTGAGGGTCCTGAGCAAAAATCTGATCCAGAGACTGAAAAGGACTGCAGATGCTGTTGGATTCTGACCTCCCTGCACTCAAAGTGGATTTTCTGGAGCTACAGAAGCCCAATTGGCGCGCTCTCAACGGCATTGGAAAGTAGACATCCTGGGCTTTCCAGCAATATATAATAGTCCATACTTTGTCCAAGATTTGATGGCCCAAACCCGCATAGCAATCCGGCCTCAGAAATTCCAGCGTTAAACGCCGGAACTGGAATAAAAGTTGGAGTTAAACGCCCAAACTGGCATGAGAACTGGCGTTTAACTCCAGAAAAGGTCTCTACACGAATTTCCTTCATTTCTCAGCCCAAGCACACACCAAGTGGGCCAGGAAGTGGATTTTTCTGTCATTTACTCATTTCTGTAATCCTTAGGATACTAGTTTACTACTTATAGGACCTTTTTACATTGTAATCAGTACCGGATGTGACCTTATGACATTGTACACATTTTCTTCCACAGCATGAGTTTCTAAACCCCATGGTTGGGGGTGAGGAGCTCTGCTGTGTCTTGATGGATTAATGCAATTACTACTGTTTCTTATTCAATCATGCTTGCTTCCATTCTAAGATAACACTTGTTCTTAATCCGGATGAATGTGATGATCCGTGACAATCATCATCATTCTCAACCATGAACACGTGCCTGACAACCACCTCTGTTCTATCTTAGATTGAGTAGTTATCTCTTGGGTTCTTTAATCGGAATCTTCGTGGTATAGGCAGGACCTGATGGCAGCATTCAAGAGAATCCGGAAGGTCTAAACCTTGTCTGTGGTATTCTGAGTAGGATTCAATGATTGAATGACTGTGACGTGCTTCAAACCTGTAACCTACTGGGCGTTAGTGACAGACGCAAAAGAGTGATTCTATTCCGGTAGGGAGGGAACCAAACCGGTGATTGGCAGCACTGTGACAGAGTGTGTGCATTAGCTTTCACTGCGCGGATGGGAGGTAGCTGCTGACAACAGTGAGACCCTACACGAGCTTGCCATGGAAGGAGACATGCGTGTTTGATGAAGAAGACAGTAGGAAAGCAGAGATTCGGAAGATGGAGCATCTCCAAACCTCAACCCATTCTCCATTACTGCAGTACAAGTAACCATTACATGTTCTTTTGCTTCTTACAATCAATCCTGATAATTTCTGATATCCTGACTAAGATTTACAAGATAACCATAGCTTGCTTCAAGCCGACAATCTCCGTGGGATCGACCCTTGCTCACGCAAGGTATTACTTGGACGACCCAGTGCACTTGCTGGTTAGTTGTGCGGGATTGCAAAAGTGTTATTGCAATTTCGTGCACCATCAGGCGATCAACCATGCATCGTGTATCAGGAATCCAAGAGATATTCACCCAATCTAAGGTAGAACGGAGGTGGTTGTCAGTCACACGTTCATAGGTGAGAATGATGATGAGTGTCACGGATCATCACATTCATCAAGTTGAAGAACAAGTGATATCTTGGAATAAGAACAAGCAGAATTGAATAGAAGAACAATAGTAATTGCATTAATACTCGAGGTACAGCAGAGCTCCACACCTTAATCTATGGTGTGTAGAAACTCCACCGTTGAAAATACATAAGAACAAAAGTGATCATTGGTTTCGGCCCCAGAGAGGGAACCAGAAGAACCAAGATGAAAATACAATAGTAAAAGGTCCTACTTATAGGGAACTAGTAGCTTAGGAATTACAAAGATGAGTAAATGACATAAAAATCCACTTCCGGGCCCACTTGGTGTGTGCTTGGGCTGAGCATTGAAGCATTTTCGTGTAGAGACTATTCTTGGAGTTAAACGCCAGCTTTTGTGCCAGTTTGGGCGTTTAACTCCCATTTTGGTGCCAGTTCCGGCGTTTAACGCTGGGAATTCTGAAGGTGACTTTGAACGCCGGTTTGGGCCATCAAATCTTGGGCAAAGTATGGACTATTATATATTTCTGGAAAGCCCAGGATGTCTACTTTCCAACGCCGTTGAGAGCGCGCCAATTGGGCTTCTGTAGCTCCAGAAAATCCACTTCGAGTGCAGGGAGGTCAGAATCCAACAGCATCTGCAGTCCTTTTCAGTCTCTGAATCAGATTTTTGCTCAGGTCCCTCAATTTCAGCCAGAAAATACCTGAAATCACAGAAAAACACACAAACTCATAGTAAAGTCCAGAAAAGTGAATTTTAACTAAAAACTAATAAAAATATACTAAAAACTAACTAAATCCTACTAAAAACATACTAAAAACAATGCCAAAAAGCGTACAAATTATCCGCTCATCACAACACCAAACTTAAATTGTTGCTTGTCCCCAAGCAACTGAAAATCAAATAAGATAAAAAGAAGAGAATATACTATAGACTCCAAATTATCAATAAAACTTAGCTCCAAATTAGATGAGCGGGACTAGTAGCTTTTTGCCTCCGAACAGTTTTGGCATCTCACTTTATCCTTTGAAATTCAGAATGATTGGCTTCTTTAGGAACTCAGAATCCAGATAGTGTTATTGATTCTCCTAGTTAAGTATGATGATTCTTGAACACAGCTACTTATTGAGTCTTGGCCGTGGCCCAAAGCACTCTGTTCTCCAGCATTACCACCGGATACATACATGCCACAGACACATAATTGGGTGAACCTTTTTAGATTGTGACTCAGCTTTGCTAGAGTCCCTAATTAGAGGTGTCCAGGGTTCTTAAGCACACTCTTTTTGCCTTGGATCACAACTTTATTTCTTTCTTTTTCTTTCTTTTTCTTTTTCTCCCTTTTTTTCGTTTTTTTTTATATTCACTGCTTTTTCTTGCTTCAAGAATCATTTTTATGATTTTTTCAGATCCTCAGTAACATGTCTCCTTTTTCATCATTCTTTCAAGAGCCAACAATTTTAACATTCATGAGCAACAAATTCAAAAGACATATGCACTGTTTAAGCATACATTCAGAAAACAAAAAGTATTGTCACCACATCAAACTAATTAAGCTAGTTTTAAAGATGAATTCGAAATCCTGTACTTCTTGTTCTTTTGTGATAAAAACAGTTTTTATTTAAGAAAGGTGATGGATTCATAGGACATTCATAACTTTAAGGCATAGACACTAATGATCATAAGACACAAACATGGATAAACATAAGCATAATTTTTCGAAAAACAAGAAAATAAAGAACAAGGAGATTAAAGAACGGGTCCACCTTAGTGATGGCGGCTTGTTCTTCCTCTTGAAGGTCTTATAGAGTGCTTGAGCTCCTCAATGTCTCTTCCTTGTCTTTGTTGCTCTTCTCTCATGATTCTTTGATCTTCTCTAATTTCATGGAGGAGAATGGAGTGTTCTTGGTGCTCCACCCTTAGTTGTCCTATGTTGGAACTCAATTCTCCTAGGGAGGTGTTTAGTTGCTCCCAATAGTCTTGTGGAGGAAAGTGCATCCCTTGAGGCATCTCAGGGATCTCATGATGAGAGGGGTCTCTTGTTTGCTCCATCCTCTTCTTAGTAATGGGCTTGTCCTCATCAATGGGGATGTCTCCCTCTATGTCAACTCCAACTGAATAACAGAGGTGACAAATGAGATGAGGGAAGGCTAACCTTGCCAAGGTAGAGGACTTGTCCGCCACCTTATAGAGTTCTTGGGCTATAACCTCATGAACTTCTACTTCTTCTCCAATCATGATGCTATGAATCATGATGGCCCGGTCTAGAGTAACTTCGGACCGGTTGCTAGTGGGAATGATTGAGCGTTGGATAAACTCCAACCATCCTCTAGCCACGGGTTTGAGGTCATGCCTTCTCAATTGAACTGGCTTCCCTCTTGAATCTCTCTTCCATTGGGCGCCCTCTTCACAAATGTCAGTGAGGACTTGGTCCAACCTTTGATCAAAGTTGACCCTTCTTGTGTAAGGATGTTCATCTCCTTGCATCATAGGCAAGTTGAATGCCAACCTCACATTTTCCGGACTAAAATCCAAGTATTTCCCCCGAACCATAGTAAGCCAATTCTTTGGATCCGGGTTCACACTTTGATCATGGTTCTTGGTCATCCATGCATTGGCATAGAACTCTTGAACCATTAAGATTCCGACTTGTTGAATGGGGTTGGTAAGAACTTCCCAACCTCTTCGGATCTCATGTCGGATCTCCGGATATTCACTCTTTTTGAGTGAAAAAGGGACCTCGGGGATCACCTTCTTCAAGGCCACAACTTCATAGAAGTGGTCTTGATGCACCCTTGAGATGAATCTCTCCATCTCCCATGACTCGGAGGTGGAAGCTTTTGCCTTCCCTTTCCTCTTTCTAGAGGTTTCTCCGGCCTTAGATGCCATAAATGGTTATGGAAAAACAAAAAGCAATGCTTTTACCACACCAAACTTAAAAGGTTTGCTCGTCCTCGAGCAAAAGAAGAAAGAAGAGAGTAGAAGAAGAAGAAAAATGGAGGAGATGGAGGAGGCTATGTGGTTCGGCCAAAGGGGGAAGGAGTGGTTTTTAGGTTGTGTGAAAATGAAGGAGTGAAGAAGGGTTTATATAGGAGAGGGGGGCTCATGGTTCGGTCATGTATGGGTGGGTTTGGGAGGAAAAGTGGTTTGAATTTGAAGGGTGAAGTAGGTAGGGTTTTATGAAGGATGGATGTGAGTGGTGAAGAGAAAGATGGGATTTGATAGGTGAAGGGTTTTTGGGGAAGAGGTATTGAGGTGATTGGTGAATGGGTGAAGAAGAAAGAAGGTGGTGGGGTTGGTGGGGATCCTGTGGGGTCCACAGATCCTGAGGTGTCAAGGAAAAGTCATCTCTGCACCAAATGGCATGCAAAATTGCATTTTTAGCCAATTCTGGCGTTAAACGCCGGGCTGGTGCCCCTTTCTGGCGTTTAACGCCAGGTTCTTGCCCTTTCCTGGCGTTTAACGCCAGTCTGGTGCCCCTTTCTGGCATTAAACGCCCAGAATGGTGCCAGACTGGGTGTTAAACGCCCATCTGCTAACCTTACTGGCGTTTAAACGCCAGTAGGTTCTTCCTCCAGGGTGTGCTGTTTTTCTTCCTATTTTTCATTCTGTTTTTGCTTTTTCAATTGATTTTGTGACTTCTCATGATCATCAACCTACAGAAAACATAAAATAACAAAGGAAAATAGATAAAATATAACATTGGGTTGCCTCCCAACAAGCGCTTCTTTAATGTCAGTAGCTTGACAGAGGGCTCTCATGGACCCTCACAAATGATCAGAGCAATGTTGGAACCTCCCAACACCAAACTTAGAGTTTGAATATGGGGGTTCAACACCAAACTTAGAGTTTGGTTGTGGCCTCCCAACACCAAACTTAGAGTTTGACTGTGGGGGCTCTGTTTGACTCTGTTTTGAGAGAAGCTCTTCATGCTTTCTCTCCATGGTGACAGAGGGATATCCTTGAGCCTTAAACACTAAGGATTCCTCATTCACTTGAATGATCAGTTCACCTCTATCAACATCAATCACAGCCTTTGCTGTGGCTAGGAAGGGTCTGCCAAGGATGATAGATTCATCCATGCACTTCCCAGTCTCTAGGACTATAAAATCAGCAGGGATGTAATGGTCTTCAATCTTCACCAAAACATCCTCTACAAGTCCATAAGCTTGTTTTCTTGAGTTGTCTGCCATCTCTAGTGAGATTCTTACAGCTTGTACCTCAAAGATCCCTAGCTTCTCCATTACAGAGAGAGGCATGAGGTTTACACTTGACCCTAAGTCACACAGAGCCTTCTTGAAGGTCATGGTGCCTATGGTACAAGGTATTGAAAACTTCCCAGGGTCTTGTCTCTTTTGAGGTAATTTCTGCCTAGACAAGTCATCCAGTTCTTTGGTAAGCAAAGGAGGTTTGTTCTCCCAAGTCTCATTTCCAAATAACTTGTCATTTAGCTTCATGATTGCTCCAAGGTATTTAGCAACTTGCTCTTCAGTGACATACTCATCCTCTTCAGAGGAAGAATACTAATCAGAGCTCATGAATGGCAGAAGTAAATTCATTGGAATCTCTATAGTCTCATTTTGAGCCTCAGATTCCCATGGTTCCTCATTAGGGAACTCATTGGAGGTCAGTGCACGCCCATTGAGGTCTTCCTCAGTGGCGTTTACTGCCTCTCCTTCCTCTCCAAATTCGGCCATGTTGATGGCCTTGCACTCTCCTTTTGGATTTTCTTCTGTATTGCTTGGAAGAGTACTAGGAGGGAGTTCAGTAACTTTCTTGCTCAGCTGTCCCACTTGTGCCTCCAAATTTCTAATGGAGGACCTTGTTTCAGTCATGAAACTTTGAGTGGTTTTGATTAGATCAGAGATCATTGTTACTAAGTCAGAGGGGTTCTGCTTAGAATTCTCTGTCTGTTGCTGAGAAGATGATGGAAAAGGCTTGCCATTGCTAAACCTGTTTCTTCCACCATTATTGTTGTTGAAACCTTGTTGAGGTCTCTGTTGATCCTTCCATGAGAAATTTGGGTGATTTCTCCATGAAGAATTATAGGTGTTTCCATAGGGTTCTCCCAGGTAATTCACCTCTTCCATTGAAGGGTTCTCAGGATCATAAGCTTCTTCTTCAGATGAAGCATCCTTAGTACTGCTTGGTGCATTTTGCATTCCGGACAGACTTTGAGAAATCAAATTGACTTGTTGAGTCAATATCTTGTTCTGAGCCAGAATGGCATTCAGAGTATCAATCTCAAGAACTCCTTTCTTCTGATTTGTCCCATTGTTCACAGGATTCCTTTCAGAAGTGTACATGAATTGGTTATTTGCAACCATTTCAATTAGTTCTTGAGCTTCTGTAGGCGTCTTCTTCAGATCTTATCCAAAGACATCTTGAAAGTTCAGAGAGACCATCATAGAAAATACCTATGATGCTCCATTCAGAAAGCATGTCAGAAGGACATTTTCTGATTAATTGTTTGTATCTTTCCCAAGCTTCATAGAGGGATTCTCCATCCTTCTGTCTGAAGGTTTGGACTTCCACTCTAAGCTTACTCAATTTTTGAGGTGGAAAGAACTTTGCCAAGAAGGCATTGACTAGCTTTTCCCATGAGTCCAGGCTTTCTTTAGGTTGTGAGTCCAACCATGTCCTAGCTCTGTCTCTTACAGCAAAAGGGAATAGCATAAGTCTGTAGACCTCAGGGTCAACCCCATTAGTCATGACAGTGTCACAGATTTGCAAGAATTCAGCTAAAAACTGATGAGGATCTTCCAATGGAAGTCCATGGAACTTGCAATTCTGTTGCATTAGAGAAACTAATTGAGGCTTAAGCTCAAAGTTGTTTGCTCCAATGGCAGGGATAGAGATGCTTCTCCCATAGAAGTTGGGAGTAGGTACAGTAAAGTCACCCAGCACCTTCCTTGCATTGTTGGCATTGTTGTTGTTTTCGGCTGCCATGTGTTCTTCTTCTTTGAAGAATTCGGTTAGGTCCTCTACAGAGAATTGTGCCTTAGCTTCTCTTAGCTTTCGCTTCAAGGTCCTTTCAGGTTCAGGGTCAGCTTCAACAAGAATGCCTTTGTCTTTGTTCCTGCTCATATAAAAGAGAAAAGAACAAGAAAATGTAGAATCCTCTATGTCACAGTATAGAGATTCCTTGAGGTGTCAGAGAAGAAGAAAAATAGAAGGAAGAAGGAGAAGAATTCGAACTTAGTCAGATAGAGTTCGAATTGTGCATTGAGGAGGAGTGGTACTCCATAAATAGAAGGATGTGAGAAGAGGGGAAGAGATTTTTCGAAAATTAAAAAGAGTTTAAAAACATTTTGAAAAACTTTAATTTGATTTTCGAAAATCAAGAGTGAGAAAGAGATCAAGTAATTTTTGAAAAAGATTTTGAAATTAGAAATAAAAAAGATATGATTAAAAACTGTTTTTGAAAAAGATGTGGTTAAAAAGATATGATTAAAAAGTTATGGTTTTAAAAAGATATGATTGAAAAGATATGATTTGAAAACAATTTTAAAAAGATTTGATTTTAAAAATTAATGACTTTGCCTACAAAGTAAAGATATGATTCAAACATTAAACCTTTCTCAACAGAAAAGGCAACATACTTGAAATGTTGAATCTAATCATTAATTGATAGCAAGTATCTTTGAAAAAGGAAAGAAATTGATTTTGAAAACATTTGATTGAAAAGATTTGATTTGAAAAAGATTTGATTTTGAAAAACTTTGAAAACTTGAAAAAAATTTGCATTAAAAACAGAATCTTCCCTCTTGTGCCATCCTGGCGTTAAACGCCCAGAATGGTGCACATTCTGGCGTTTAACGCCCAATGCACTACCTTTTTGGGCGTTAAACGCCCAGCCAGGCACCCTGGCTGGCGTTTAAACGCCAGTCTGCCTTCTTCACTGGGCGTTTTGAACGTCCAGCTTTTTCTGTATAATTCCTCTGCAGTATGTTCTGGATCTTCAATTCTCTGTATTATTGACTTGAAAAGACACAAATTAAAAATATTTTTGGATTTTTAATAATGAGGAATAATCAAAATGCAACTAAAATTAATTAACAATGCATGCAAGACACCAAACTTAGCAGTTTGTATACCATTGACACTAACAAATTGAGAATGCATATGAGACACAACAAAACACTCAAGACAAGAGAATTTAAGGATCAGAACAAGGATGATCACTTAAGACACATGGATGAATGCAAGAAGAACAGAAACATGCAATTGACACCAAACTTAACATGAGACACTAGACTCAACAAAAAACATACAATATTTTTTTTGGTTTTTATGATTTTGTAATTTTTTTGGATTTTTCGAAAATTAAGTGGAAAAGAAATAAAGATATCAAAATTCTTAATGAGAATTCCAGGAATCATGCAATGTTAGTCTAAAGCTTTAGTCTAAAGGAATTAGACATAGCTAGCCAAGCTTCAGCAGGACATTGCATTCAAGAGCTAAATTGATAAGAATCAATCAGCTTTGGTGATGATAAGAACATCACCTTGAAACACTAGAATTCATTCTTAAGAACTCTGAAGAAAAATACCTAATCTAAGCAACAAGATGAACCGTCAGTTGTCCATACTCGAAACAATCCCCGGCAACGGCTCCAAAAACTTGTTGCACGAAATCGTGATCACTACAACTTCGCACAACTAACCAGCAAGTGCACTGGGTCGTTGGTGCACGAAATTGTGATCACTACAACTTCGCACAACTAACCAGCAAGTGCACTGGGTCGTCCAAGTAATACCTTACGTGAGTAAGGGTCGATCCCACGGAGATTGTTGCTATGAAGCAAGCTATGGTCACCTTGTAAATCTCAGTCAGGCAGACTCAAATGGGTATGGTGATAAACGAATAAAGCATAAAGATAAAGATAGAGATACTTATGTATATCATTGGTGAGAGCTTCAGACAAGCGTATGGAGATGCCTTCCCTTCCGTCTCTCTGCTTTCCTACAGTCTTCATCCAATCCTTCTCACTCCTTTCCATGGCAAGCTCGTGTAGGGTTTCACCGTTGTCAGTGGCTACCTCCCATCCTCTCAGTGAAAACGATTGCATATGCTCTGTCACAGCACGCGGAATTCAGCTGTCGGTTCTCGGTCAGGCCGGAATAAAATCCATCGATTCTTTTGCGTCTGTCACTAATGCCCCGCCTGCTAGGAGTTTGAAGCACGTCACAGTCATTCAATCATTGAATCCTACTCAGAATACCACAGACAAGGTTAGACCTTCCGGATTCTCTTGAATGCCGCCATCAGTTCTTGCCTATACCACGAAGACTCCGGTTAAAGAATCCAAGAGATATTCACTAAGCCTCGGATGCTTGTAGAACAAGAATGGTTGTCAGTCACTTTGTTCATGAGTGAGAATGATGATGAGTGTCAATCATCACCTTCATCAAGTTGAAGAACAAGTGATATCTTGGACAAAGAACAAGCGGAATTGAATAGAAGAACAGTAGTAATTGCATTAATACTCGAGGTACAGTAGAGCTCCACACCTTAATCTATGGTGTGTAGAAACTCCACCGTTGAAAATACATAAGAACAAGGTCTAGGCATGGCCGTGAGGCCAGCCTCCCAATGATCTAAGATAGCATAAGACTCAAAGATAGCTACCAAGATGTCAAATACAATAGTAAAAGGTCCTACTTATAGAAAACTAGTAGCCTAAGGTGTACAAAGATGAGTAAATGACATAAAAATCCACTTCTGGGCCCACTTGGTGTGTGCTTGGGCTGAGCAAATGAAGCTTTTTCGTGTAGAGACTCCTTTTGGAGTTAAACGCCAGCTTTTATGCCAGTTTGGGCGTTTAACTCCCATTTAGGTGCCAGTTCCGGCGTTTAACGCTGGAATTTCTTGAGGTGACTTTGAACGCCGGTTTGGGCCATCAAATCTTGGGCAAAGTATGGACTATCATATATTGCTGGAAAGCCCAGGATGTCTACTTTCCAACGCCGTTGAGAGCGCGCCAATTGGGCTTCTGTGGCTCCAGAAAATCCACTTTGAGTGCAGGGAGGTCAGAATCCAACAGCCTCTGCAGTCCTTTTGAGTCTCTGAATCAGATTTTTGCTCAGATCCCTTAATTTCAGCCAGAAAATACCTTAAATCACAGAAAAACACACAAACTCATAGTAAAGTCCAGAAAAGTGAATTTTAACTAAAAACTAATAAAAATATAATAAAAACTAACTAAAAGATACTAAAAACATACTAAAAACAATGCCAAAAAGCGTATAAATTATCCGCTCATCACAACACCAAAGTTAAATTGTTGCTTGTCGTCAAGCAACTGAAAATCAAATAAGATAAAAAGAAGAGAATATACTATAGACTCCAAATTATCAATGAAACTTAGCTCCAAATTAGATGAGCGGGACTAGTAGCTTTTTGCCTCCGAATAGTTTTGGCATCTCACTTTATCCTTGAAATTCAGAATGATTGGCTTCTTTAGGAACTCAGAATCCAGATAGTGTTATTGATTCTCCTAGTTAAGTATGATGATTCTTGAACACAGCTACTTTTTGAGTCTTGGCCGTGGCCCAAAGCACTCTGTCTTCCAGTATTACCACCGGATACATACATGCCACAGACACATAATTGGGTGAACCTTTTCAGATTGTGACTCAGCTTTGCTAGAGTCCCCAATTAGAGGTGTCCAGGGTTCTTAAGCACACTCTTTTTGCCTTGGATCACAACTTTATTTCTTTCTTTTTTCTTTCTTTTTCTCTTTCTCCCCTTTTTTTTCGTTTTTCTCCTTCTTTTTTTTTTTTTTTTTGTATTCACTGCTTTTTCTTGCTTCAAGAATCATTTTTATGATTTTTCAGATCCTCAGTAACATGTCTCCTTTTTCATCATTCTTTCAAGAGCCAACAATTTTAACATTCATGAACCACAAATTCAAAAGACATATGCACTGTTCAAGCATACATTCAGAAAACAAAAAGTATTGTCACCACATCAAACTAATTAAGCTAGTTTTAAAGATGAATTTGAAATCCTGTACTTCTTGTTCTTTTGTAATAAAAACAGTTTTCTTTTAAGAAAGGTGATGGATTTCATAGGACATTCATAACTTCAAGGCATAGACACTAAGACACTAATGATCATAAGACACAAACATAGATAACCATAAGCATAAAATTCGAAAAATAAGAAAGTAAAGAACAAGGAGATTAAAGAACGGGTCCACCTTAGTGATGGCAGCTTGTTCTTCCTCTTGAAGGCCTTATGGAGTGCTTGAGCTCCTCAATGTCTCTTTCTTGTCTTTGTTGCTCATGATGAGAGGGGTCTCTTGTTTGCTCCATTCTTTTCTTAGTGATGGGCTTGAGGTCATGCCTTCTCAGTTGAACCGGCTTCCCTCTTGAATTTCTCTTCCATTGAGTGCCCTCTTCACAAATGTTTATGAGGACTTGGTCCAACCTTTGATCAAAGTTGACCCTTTTTGAGTTTGAAAGGGATCTCAGGGATCACCTTCTTCAAGGCCACAACTTCATAGAAGTGGTCTTGATGCACCCTTGAGATGAATCTATCCATCTCCCATGACTCGGAGGTGGAAGCTTTTGCCTTCCCTTTCCTCTTTCTAGAGGTTTCTCCGGCCTTGGATGCCATAAATGGTTATGGAAAAACAAAAAGCAATGCTTTTACCACACCAAACTTAAAAGGTTTGCTCGTCCTCGAGCAAAAGAAGAAAGAAGAGAGTAGAAGAAGAAGAAATGAGGAAGAATGGAATGGCTTTGTGTTTCGGCCATTAGGGGAAGAAGTAGTGTTTAGGGTGTGTGAAAATGAAGGAGTGATGATGATAGTGGGATTTGATAGGTGGGGGTTTTTGGGGAAGAGGTATTGAGGTGATTGGTGAATGGGTGAAGAAGAGAGATGGTGGTGGGGTTGGTGGGGATCCTGTGGGGTCCACAGATCCTGAGGTGTCAAGGAAAAGTCATCCCTGCACCAAATGGCAATCAAAATCACGTTTTGTGCCAAATCTGGCGTTAAACGCCGGGCTGGTGCCCCTTTCTGGCGTTTAACGCCAGGTTCTTGCCCTTTCCTGGCGTTTAACGCCAGTCTGGTGCCCCTTTCTGGCGTTAAACGCCCAGAATGGTGCCAGACTGGGCGTTAAACGCCCAACTGCTAGCATCACTGGCGTTTAAACGCCAGTGAGTTCTTCCTCCAGGGTGTGCTGTTTTTCTTCCTGTTTTTCATTCTGTTTTTGCTTTTTCAATTGATTTTGTGACTTCTTATGATCATCAACCTACAAAATAAAATAAAATAACAAAGAAAAATATATAAAATATAACATTGGGTTGCCTCCCAACAAGCGCTTCTTTAATGTCAGTAGCTTGACAGAGGGCTCTCATGGAGCCTCACAGATACTCAGAGCAATGTTGGAACCTCCCAACACCAAACTTAGAGTTTGAATGTGGGGGTTCAACACCAAACTTAGAGTTTGGTTGTGGCCTCTCAACACCAAACTTAGAGTTTGACTGTGGGGGCTCTGTTTGACTCTGATTTGAGAGAAGCTCTTCATGCTTCTTCTCCATGATGACAGAGGGATATCCTTGAGCCTTAAACACATAGGATTTTTCATTCACTTGAATGATCAGTTCACCTCCATCAACATCAATCACAGCCTTTGCTGTGGCTAGGAAGGGTCTGCCAAGGATGATGGATTCATCCATGCACTTCCCAGTCTTTAGGACTATGAAATCAGTAGGGATGTAATGGTCCTCAATCTTCACCAAAACATCCTCTACAAGTCCATGAGCTTGTTTTCGTGAGTTGTCTGCCATCTCTAGTGAGATTCTTGCAGCTTGTACCTCAAAGATCCCTAGCTTCTCCATTACAGAGAGAGGCATGAGGTTCACACTTGACCCTAAATCACACGGAGCCTTCTTGAAGGTCATGGTGCCTATGGTACAAGGTATTGAAAACTTTCCAGGATCTTGTCTCTTTTGAGGTAATTTCTACCTAGACAAGTCATCCAGTTCTTTGGTGAGCAAAGGAGGTGCATCCTCCCAAGTCTCATTTCCAAATAACTTGTCATTTAGCTTCATGATTGCTCCAAGGTATTTAGCAACTTGCTCTTCAGTGATATACTCATCCTCTTCAGAGGAGGAATACTCATCAGAGCTCATGAATGGCAGAAGTAAGTCCAATGGAATCTCTATGGTCTCATTTTGAGCCTCAGATTCCCATGGTTCCTCATTGGGGAACTCTGTGGAGGTCAGTGCACGCCCATTGAGTCCTTCCTCAGTGGCGTCCACCTCCTCTCTTTCCTCTCCAGATTCGGCCATGGTTATGGCTTTGCACTCTCCTTTTGGATTTTCTTTTGTATTACTTGGGAGAGTACTAGGAAGGAGTTCAGTAATTTTCTTACTCAGCTGTCCCACTTGTGCCTCCAAATTTCTAATGGAGGATCTTGTTTCAGTCATGAAACTTTGAGTGGTTTTGATTAGATCAGAGACCATGGTTGCTAAGTCAGAGGGGTTCTGCTTAGAATTCTCTGTCTGTTGCTGAGAAGATGATGGAAAAGGCTTGCCATTGCTAAACCTGTTTCTTCCACCATTATTGTTATTGAAACCTTGTTGAGGTCTCTCTTGATTCTTCCATGAGAAATTTGGATGATTTCTCCATGAAGAATTATAGGTGTTTCCATAGGGTTCTCCTATGTAATTCACCTCTTCCATTGAAGGGTTCTCAGGATCATAAGCTTCTTCTTCAGATGAAGCATCCTTAGTACTGTTTGGTGCATTTTGCATTCCAGACAGACTTTGAGAAATCAAATTGACTTGTTGAGTCAATATCTTGTTCTGAGCCAAAATGGCATTCAGAGTATCAATCTCAAGAACTCCTTTCTTCTGATTAGTCCCATTGTTCACAGGATTTCTCTCAGAAGTGTACATGAATTGGTTATTTGCAACCATTTCAATTAGCTCTTGAGCTTCTGTAGGCGTCTTCTTCAGATGAAGAGATCCTCCAGCAGAGCTATCCAAAGACATCTTGGATAGTTCAGAGAGACCATCATAGAAAATACCTATGATGCTCCATTCAGAAAGCATATCAGATGGACACTTTCTGATTAATTGTTTGTATCTTTCCCAAGCTTCATAGAGGGATTCTCCTTCCTTCTGTCTGAAGGTTTGGACTTCCACTCTAAGCTTACTCAATTTTTGAGGTGGAAAGAACTTTGCCAAGAAGGCATTGACTAGCTTTTCCCAAGAGTCCAGGCTTTCCTTAGGTTGAGAGTCCAACCATATTCTAGCTCTGTCTCTTACAGCAAAAGGGAATAGCATCAGTCTGTAGACCTCAGGGTCTACCCCATTAGTCTTGACTGTGTCACAGATTTGCAAGAATTCAGCTAAAAACTGATGAGGATCTTCCAATGGAAGCCATGGAACTTGCAATTCTGTTGCATTAGAGAAACTAATTGAGGCTTAAGCTCAAAGTTGTTTGCTCCAATGGCAGGGATAGAGATGCTTCTCCCATAGAAATCGGGAGTAGGTGCAGTAAAGTCACCCAGCACCTTCCTTGCATTGTTGGTATTGTTGTTGTTTTCGGCTGCCATGGGTTCTTCTTCCTTGAAGAATTCGGTCAGGTCCTCAACAAAGAGTTGTGCCTTAGCTTCTCTTAGCTTTCGCTTCAAGGTCCTTTCAGGTTCAGGGTCAGCTTCAACAAGAATGCCTTTGTCTTTGTTCCTGCTCATATGAAAGAGAAGAGAACAAGAAAATATGGAATCCTCTATGTCACAGTATAGAGATTCCTTGAGGTGTCAGAGGAAAAGAAAAATGGAAGACAGAGGTAGAAAATTCGAACTTATCAAAGAAGATAGAGTTCGAATTTTGCATTAAGGAATAGTGTTAGTCCATAAATAGAAGGATGTGAGAAGAAGGGAAGTAATTTTCGAAAATTAAGTAAAAGATTTTGAAAACATTTTGAAAAACATTTAATTAATTTTCGAAAATAAAAGTGGGAAAGAAATCAAGTGATTTTTGAAAAAGATTTTGAAATTAGAAATTAAAAAGATTTGATTGAAAACTATTTTGAAAAAGATGTGGTTGAGAAGATATGATTGGTTTTTTTAAAAGATGTGATTAAAAAGATATGATTGAAAAGTTATGGTTTTAAAAAGATGTGATTGAGAAGATATGATTTGAAAACAATTTTAAGAGATATGATTTGAAAACAATTTTTAAAAGATATGATTTGAAAACAATTTTAAAAAGATATGATTTTAAAAATTAATGACTTGCCTAACAAGAAAAGATATGATTCAAACATTAAACCTTTCTCAACAGAAAAGGCAACAAATTTGAGATGTTCAATCAAATCATTAATTGTTAGTAAGTATCTTTGAAAAAGGAAAGAAATTGATTTTGAAAACATTTGATTGAAAAGATATGATTTGAAAAAGATTTAATTTTGAAAAACTTTGAAAACTTGAAAAAAATTGATTTGAAAAACAAAATCTTCCCCCTTTGCCATCCTGGCGTTAAACGCCCAGAATGGTATCCATTCTGGCGTTTAACGCCCAAAATGCACCCTTTTTGGGCGTTAAACGCCCAACCAGGTACCCTGGCTGGCGTTTAAACGCCAGTCTGTCTTCTTTACTGGGCATTTTCGAATGCTCAGCTTTTTCTGTATAATTCCTCTGCAGTATGTTCTGAATCTTCAATTCTTTGTGTTATTGACTTGAAAAGACACAAATTAAAAATATTTTTGGATTTTTAATAATCAAAATGCAACAAGAATCAAATAACAATGCATGCAAGACACCAAACTTAGCAGTTTGTATACTACTGACACTACATGAGACACATAAACACTCAAGTCAAAAGAATTCAAAGATCAGAGAAAGAAATCATCAAGAATCACTTGAAGATCCTTGAGACACATGAATGAATGTATGCAATTGACACCAAACTTAAGATGAAACACTAGACTCAAGCAAGAAACATCAAATATTTTTGGTTTTTATGATTTTGTGAATTTTTTTTTTTCGAAAATTAAGTGGAAAAAGAAAATAAAGGTATCAAAATTCTTAATGAGAATTCCAGGAATCATGCAATGTTAGTCTAAAGCTTTAGTCTAAAGGAATTAGACATAGCTAGCTAAGCTTCAGCAGGACATTGCATTCAAGAGCTAAATTGATGATGATCAATCAGCTTTGGTGATGATAAGAACATCACCTTGAAACACTAGAATTCATTCTTAAGAACTCCGAAGAAAAATACCTAATCTAAGCAACAAGATGAACCGTCAGTTGTCCATACACGAACAATCCCCGGCAACGGCGCCAAAAACTTGGTGCACGAAATTGTGATCACTACAACTTCGCACAACTAACCAGCAAGTGCACTGGGTCGTCCAAGTAATACCTTACGTGAGTAAGGGTCGATCCCACGGAGATTGTTGCTATGAAGCAAGCTATGGTCACCTTGTAAATCTCAGTCAGGCAGACTCAAATGGGTATGGTGATAAACGAATAAAGCATAAAGATAAAGATAGAGATACTTATGTATATCATTGGTGAGAGCTTCAGACAAGCGTATGGAGATGCCTTCCCTTCCGTCTCTCTGCTTTCCTACAGTCTTCATCCAATCCTTCTCACTCCTTTCCATGGCAAGCTCGTGTAGGGTTTCACCGTTGTCAGTGGCTACCTCCCATCCTCTCAGTGAAAACGATTGCATATGCTCTGTCACAGCACGCAGAATTCAGCTGTCGGTTCTCGGTCAGGCCGAAATAAAATCCATCGATTCTTTTGCGTCTGTCACTAACGCCCCGCCTGCTAGGAGTTTGAAGCACGTCACAGTCATTCAATCATTGAATCCTACTCAGAATACCACAGACAAGGTTAGACCTTCCGGATTCTCTTGAATGCCGCCATCAGTTCTTGCCTATACCACGAAGACTCCGGTTAAAGAATCCAAGAGATATTCACTAAGCCTCGGATGCTTGTAGAACAAGAATGGTTGTCAGTCACTTTGTTCATGAGTGAGAATGATGATGAGTGTCAATCATCACCTTCATCAAGTTGAAGAACAAGTGATATCTTGGACAAAGAACAAGCGGAATTGAATAGAAGAACAGTAGTAATTGCATTAATACTCGAGGTACAGCAGAGCTCCACACCTTAATCTATGGTGTGTAGAAACTCCACCGTTGAAAATACATAAGAACAAGGTCTAGGCATGGCCGTGAGGCCAGCCTCCCAGTGATCTAAGATAGCATAAGACTCAAAGATAGCTACCAAGATGTCAAATACAATAGTAAAAGGTCCTACTTATAGAAAACTAGTAGCCTAAGGTGTACAAAGATGAGTAAATGACATAAAAATCCACTTCTGGGCCCACTTGGTGTGTGCTTGGGCTGAGCAAATGAAGCTTTTTCGTGTAGAGACTCCTTTTGGAGTTAAACGCCAGCTTTTATGCCAGTTTGGGCGTTTAACTCCCATTTAGGTGCCAGTTCCGGCGTTTAACGCTGGAATTTCTTGAGGTGACTTTGAACGCCGGTTTGGGCCATCAAATCTTGGGCAAAGTATGGATTATCATATATTGCTGGAAAGCCCAGGATGTCTACTTTCCAACGCCGTTGAGAGCGCGCCAATTGGGCTTCTGTAGCTCCAGAAAATCCACTTCGAGTGCAGGGAGGTCAGAATCCAACAGCCTCTGCAGTCCTTTTGAGTCTCTGAATCAGATTTTTGCTCAGATCCCTCAATTTCAGCCAGAAAATACCTGAAATCACAGAAAAACACACAAACTCATAGTAAAGTCCAGAAAAGTGAATTTTAACTAAAAACTAATAAAAATATAATAAAAACTAACTAAAAGATACTAAAAACATACTAAAAACAATGCCAAAAAGCGTATAAATTATCCGCTCATCAGTCGTCCAAGTAATAAACCTTACGCGAGTAAGGGTCGATCCCACGGAGATTGTTGGTATGAAGCAAGCTATGGTCACCTTGTAAATCTTAGTCAGGCAGACTCAAATGGGTATAGATGATGAATGAAACATAAAGATAAAGATAGAGATACTTATGTATATCATTGGTGAGAGCTTCAGATAAGTGTATGAAGATGCTTTCCCTTCCGTCTCTCTGCTTTCCTACTGTCTTCATCCAATCCTTCTTACTCCTTTCCATGGCAAGCTTATGCAAGGGTTTCACCGTTGTCAGTGGCTACCTCCCATCCTCTCAGTGGAAATGTTCAACGCACCCTGTCACGGCACGGCTATCCATCTGTCGATTCTCGATCAGGCCGAAATAGAATCCAGTGATTCTTTTGCGTCTGTCACTAACGCCCCGCCCTCAGGAGTTTGAAGCACGTCACAGTCATTCAATCATTGAATCCTACTCAGAATACCACAGACAAGGTTAGACCTTCCGGATTCTCTTGAATGCCGCCATCAGTTCTTGCCTATACCACGAAGACTCTGATCTCACGGAATGGCTGGCTCGTTTGTGAGGCGAGCGCTCGGTTGTCAGGCGATCAACCATGCATCGTGTATCAGGAATCCAAGAGATATTCACCCAATCTAAGGTAGAACGGAGGTGGTTGTCAGTCACACGTTCATAGGTGAGAATGATGATGAGTGTCACGGATCATCACATTCATCAAGTTGAAGAACAAGTGATATCTTGGAATAAGAACAAGCAGAATTGAATAGAAGAACAATAGTAATTGCATTAATACTCGAGGTACAGCAGAGCTCCACACCTTAATCTATGGTGTGTAGAAACTCCACCGTTGAAAATACATAAGAACAAAAGTGATCATTGGTTTCGGCCCCAGAGAGGGAACCAGAAGAACCAAGATGAAAATACAATAGTAAAAGGTCCTACTTATAGGGAACTAGTAGCTTAGGAATTACAAAGATGAGTAAATGACATAAAAATCCACTTCCGGGCCCACTTGGTGTGTGCTTGGGCTGAGCATTGAAGCATTTTCGTGTAGAGACTCTTCTTGGAGTTAAACGCCAGCTTTTGTGCCAGTTTGGGCGTTTAACTCCCATTTTAGTGCCAGTTCCGGCGTTTAACGCTGGGAATTCTGAAGGTGACTTTGAACGCCGGTTTGGGCCATCAAATCTTGCGCAAAGTATGGACTATTATATATTTCTGGAAATCCCAGGATGTCTACTTTCCAACGCCATTGAGAGCGCGCCAATTGGGCTTCTGTAGCTCCAGAAAATCCACTTCGAGTGCAGGGAGGTCAGAATCCAACAGCATCTGCAGTCTTTTTTAGCCTCTGAATCAGATTTTTGCTCAGGTCCCTCAATTTCAGCCAGAAAATACCTGAAATCACAGAAAAACACACAAACTCATAGTAAAGTCCAGAAAAGTGAATTTTAACTAAAAACTAATAAAAATATACTAAAAACTAACTAAATCCTACTAAAAATATACTAAAAACAATGCCAAAAAGCGTACAAATTATCCGCTCATCAAAAACCTTAGTGAAGGAAAAAGAGTACAATATCCTTTAGTGATGGGGACTGCCTCATTAAAAACCTTGTCAAGAAAAACCCAATGGGAAAAAACCTGACCAAGGGAAAAAGAGTACAGTCTCCCCCTCTTGCCGACATCACTTAATGTCTCGAAATCGGCGCATTCCAATCTCATGTACCAATCTTTCAAAGGAGAATTTTGGGAGTGACTTTGTAAATAAATCTGCCAGATTGTCACTTGAGCGGATCTGTTGGACATCAATTGTCCCTTGATTTTGAAGGTCATGAGTGAAGAAGAATTTGGGAGAAATATGCTTTGTTCTATCACCTTTTATATGCTCGATCTGCAGGCCGAGACAAAACTTAGTCTTTCCAAGATCTTTCATCTCAAACTCTTCTTTTAGAGTTTTTATAATTGTTGGAATCTCTTCAGGAATCCCAATGATATTTAAATCTTCAACGTACACAGCAATTATAATGAACCCAGATGTAGTTTTCTTTATGAAAACACATGGGCAGATATCATCATTTTTGAATCCGTTTTTGGCCAGATACTCAGTAAGACGATTATACCACATTCGTCCAGATTGCTTTAGACCATATAAAGATCTTTGCAATTTGCCTGAGTATAACCCTTGCGAATCTTCCTTGGATGGTTTAGATATCTTTAGTCCTTCGGGGACTTTCATATAGATATCCCGATCTAATGAGCCGTATAAATAGGTTGTTACCACATCCATTAAATGCATATGCAGTTTATGATATGCAGATAAACTGACCAAATAACGCAATGTTATTGCATCCACTACTGGAGAATACGTTTCTTCATAATCTATACCGGGCCTTTGTGAAAAACCTTGTGCCACAAGTCGGGCTTTATAGCGCACAACTTTATTTTTCTCATTTCGTTTTCTCACAAATACCCATTTGTATCCAACAGGTTTTACATCTGCAGGTGTACGGACTACAGGTCCAAAGACTTCACGTTTTGCAAGTGAGTCTAATTCAGCCTTCATGGCTGCTTCCCATTTTGGCCAATCATTTCTTTGTCGACATTCTTCAACTGATCTTGGCTCAATATCCTTACTTTCATGCATGATATTTAATGCCACATTATATGCAAATATTTCATTGACAATTGTCTTATTTCGGTTCCATTTCTTTCCTGTAAAGACATAATTTATCGAGATCTCGTCATTTTCACAATTTTCAGGTACCTGAACGTCTTCTGGCATTATATCAGAATTTTGGACAACTTCAGGTGTCTTTACTATGTCTTTTTCAACAGGAATATTATTTACCTCTTTTCTCTTTCGAGAATTTTTGTCTTTGGAACCAACAGGCCTGCCACGCTTCTGGCGTGTATTTGCTTCCGTGGCTATTTGTCCTACTGGGACATCAATTCGAATTGGAGCATTTTTTGCCCTGCCACGCTTCTGGCGTGAATTTGCTTCAGTGGCTACTTGTCCTACTGGGACGTCAATTCGAATTGAGGCATTTTCCGCTGGTATGTAAGATTTGGTTATCCTCTTTGTATCGGAAAATGCATCAGGCAATTCATTTGCTATTCTTTGCAAATGTATGATCTTTTGAACTTCTAGTTCACATTGCCCTGATCGAGGATCTAAATGCATCAACGATGATGCATTCCAATTAAGTTCCTTTTCAGGAAGCTTATTTTCTCCCCTAATGTTGGAAATTTTGATTCATCAAAATGACAATCCGCAAACCGGGCTTTAAACACATCACCAGTTTGTATCTCAAGATACCTCACTATAGAGGGAGAATCATATCCAACATATATCCCCAATTTTTTTTGGGGTCCCATTTTGGTGCGATTAGGTGGTGCAATGGGAACATATATCGCACACCCAAATATTCTTAAATGGGAAACATTTGGCTGCTGGCCAAAAGCTAATTGTATAGGAGAGAATTGATGATAACTCGTTGGCCTCAAACGAATAAGTGCTGCGGCATGTAAAATAGCATGCCCCCAAACCGAGGTTGGGAGATTTGTTCTCATAAGCAAGGGTCTAGCAATTAATTGGAGGCGCTTAATAAGTGATTCTGCTAACCCATTTTGTGTGTGAACATAAGCTACTGGATGTTCAACACTTATTCCATTAGCCATACAATAAGCATCAAAAGCTTGGGAAGTAAATTCACCAGCATTATCAAGACGAATTGCTTTAATTGGATTTTCTGGAAATTGTGCTTTTAATCGAATAATTTGAGCCAGTAATCTCGCAAACGCCAGGTTGCGAGAAGATAATAAGCCCACATGTGACCATCTCGAAGATGCGTCTATCAGGACCATAAAATATCTAAAAGATCCACATGGTGGATGTATAGGTCCACATATATCACCTTGAATCCTTTCTAGGAATTCAGGGGACTCAAATTCAATCTTTACTGGTGATGGCCTTAAAATTAACTTCCCTCGAGAACATGCAGCACAACAAAATTCACTAGTTTTAAGAATCTTCTGGTTCTTTAGTGAATGTCCATGAGAGTTTTCAATAATTCTTCTCATCATGGTTGTTCCCGGATGACCCAAACGGTCGTGCCAAGTTATGAATTCATTTGGGCTAGTAAACTTCTGGTTTACAGTGGCATGTGATTCAATTGCACTAACCTTAGTATAATACAACCCAGATGAAAGAGAGGATAATTTTTCTAATATAACTTTCTTATTTGAATCATGAGTTGTGATATATAAATACTCATGATTTTCCTCATTCATAGTCTCAATATGATATCCATTTCGTCGAATATCTTTAAAGCTCAACAAGTTCCTCAAAGACTTGGTAGATAATAGTGCATTATCTATTATAAATTTTGTTCCTCCAGGAAACAAAATTATAGCTCTTTCGGAGCCTTCTATCACATTGCCTGAGCCAATAATAGTATTAACATATTCCTCTTTTGGCACAAGATGGGTAAAATATATATCACTTTTGAAAATAGTGTGCGAACTTGCACTATCCGCAAGGCATACATCTTCATTACATATCCTTGCCATTCTCTTAAAAAATAAATAATAATAAAATGAGTAGTATGCACAGTTAAATTGAATACTTGATCAGAATTATTTTTCTAAGAAACACTGTACATAAAATAATGTCATATACTGAAATTTTATTTTAAAATTTGACACGTTTAATAATTTCAAAATTCATATTAATATTTCATTATTTATGTACATCACATTTGAAACTTAAATACATAGAAAATAAAACTTAACAATAAGTTCTTTACATTATTTATTTACATATATACTTCACAATCCCACATATTAAACTATTCCATCATTGATCAAATGACCAATATTTCCTTCAAGATCCTCAAAGAAATCAGATACATCATAATGAGTGGTGGAGTTCTCAGCATCATTTGAAACAAAATTTGTTTCCTTTCCTTTGTCGTCCTTTTTCAAAGATGCCTGGTAAAGATCGACTAGGTGCCTTGGGGTACGACAGGTACGTGACCAATGGCCCTTTCCACCACAACGGAAACACTTATCCTCTGTTGATTTATTCTGCCCGATATTCCTTTCTTTATCCCACTTCTGGTGAGATCCTCTCTTTTGAACATAATTCTTTTTCCTTCCATAATTTTTCTTATTATTAAAACCTTGCCATTTACCTCTTCTTGGGTAATTTGCCACATTTACTTCAGGAAATGGGGCAGTGCCAGCTGGGCGCGCTTCATGATTTTTCAATAACAACTCATTGTTGCGTTCAGCAACAAGAAGGCAAGAAATTAACTCATAATATTTTTTAAACCCTTTTTCTCGATACTACTGCTGCAGGAGCACATTCGAGGCATGGAAGGTTGAGAAAGTTTTCTCCAACATATCATGATCAGTTATTTTTCCCCCCACACAATTTCATTCGTGAGGTGATTCGAAACATTGCAGAATTATATTCATTTATAGATTTAAAATCTTGTAAACGCAAATGCGTCCATTCATACCGGGCTTGAGGAAGTATCACCGTTTTCTGATGATTGTACCTTTCTTCAAGGTCTTTCCAAAAATCTGCAAGATCTTTTAATGTGAGATATTCATTTTTCAACCCTTCGTCAAGATGACGACGAAGGAAAATCATGGCTTTGGCTTTATCCTTCTGGGATGCATTATTTTCAGCCTTAATGGTATCTCCAAGATGTATTGAATCAAGATGGATTTCAGCATCTAATATCCATGATAAATAATTGTTTCCAGATATATCAAGAGCATTGAATTCAAGATGAGAGAGTTTCGACATAATGAAAAATTGTTACCTGAGTCTTCCTAAAAATTTGATCAGAGTCTCGTGCTGATAACGTGTTGTGAAATAAAAGATATATATATAATAAAGATGTATAAATAGAAAACTCTAGTATTAAAATAATTAGCTCAATAATAATTTTTATATATATAATAATATTATATGTTGTAATGTGTATATATATACAAAGATAGAAAGAAGTATTAAAAATAAAGAGAGAGAGAATTGCATATGTTTATTGTTACTATCTCAATATAATAAAGATGATTAATATTGTTATTAATATTATATGTAAAGAGTAATAGAAAAGAGAATTTAGAATACTAATAAAATAAAAGAAGAGAAGGAATTGTAGTAGAAATATAAAGAGAAGAGTATTTGATTACAACATAAAGAGAAAATTGATCTTTATTTTGTATTATTGTGTGTTCTACGTAAAGGCTATGAAGCCTTATTTATAGTAGTACAAAATCAACCTTCATTAAAGGTTGATCTTCAAATTTCTTCCTTGAAAATAAATCTCTTTGCATGGGAAAGATTATTAGCCGCCCAATTGATAAATGGGCATTCATTTCATGTTTATCCCAACAGATTTCAACCCCTTTTTTATTACTTTATGACTCTTTTCCAGAATGGACTTTTTAAAATTTCTAACGAAGGGAAAGGAAAGGTCTTTTTAACTCTGTTATCGGCTATTTGTTGCGTACCAGAGTTTTGGTGCTCTTGTCTGCTGACTTGAGGAAGCAGGTGGATGAAATAAAGGAATTAGGGATTGATCCTTCAACGGTTAAGTTCGCCATAGCTTTGCAAGCCAAAAAGACTGTACGGAAATCACTGTGGGATGCGAAAGTCAATGTCTTGAAGAGCTGGGTTGGTCTAAAGAAACAATGTCCGAAGCATTCAGGAGGAACCCTTTATGTATGCTATCATCTAAGGATAAGATTAATGAGGTGATGAAACTTTGGGTCAATCAGTTAGGTTGGGACCCTTTGTCTCTTGCCAAGATTCACTACAACATTTTTTGTCTATTGCAACATATATTCAAAACAACACTTTAAAAATGTTGTCTAAAATATATATATACAACACTTTATACTAGTGACAAAAAATAGAACTATAACAACATATTTTTAATCAACACATTATAAATGATACCTTTAATAAATTAAAAGACATTTATTAAGTGTTGCTCCATCAAATATACAAAAGCAACTATTATAAAGTAATATCTTACTTTTTATAAGAGTTATCTTTAAATTTATTTTAAACTTTATTTTTTAAGTGTTGCCTAAAATTTTTAATGTCTCTTTTAAAAAATAAATTTTATCTTTAATATATATTTTAATTTTAATTATCATTTGTTATCAATTTAAAAATAAAACAAATTCAAATTAATAACAAAAAATAATAAAACGCATAGTTAATTAAGATTAGAAAATCAAAGAAGACCACAAAAAGAGGATTAGGGTTCTCTATTGCACGAAAAAAAAGAGAAGAGAGGAGGAAAAAATACACGGTGAGGGGAGAGAGACAGAGAGTGATGAAGAGAAGAAAAGAAAGGAAGAACGGCCATCAAATGAGAAAGAAGAGAAAGAAGGAGAAGAAGACGACGGAGAGAGAAGTTGCCACCGCCACTTTCTTCACCTACAGCACCGTTTCTGCCTTGCGCTGTTGTTGTTGTTTCTACCTTGCGCTGCCAGATCCGCCACTGCTGTAATCCCTCTTTTCTGCTCACCGTCGTCGTGTTTCTCATTGCTCGAGCTCGCGCCTTGTTCTGCTCTGCTCCGTCGTGTTTTTCTGCTCGCGCCGTTCTAAAACCTCTGCTCTGCTCCGCGTTCTGAAACCTTTTCTCTGCTCCGCTGTGGTGCCGTGCTCTATCCTCTCAGGCAAATCGATAATTCTCCGCCATTCACCTCTTTCACTCAAGCCTCTCGCCTCAGCCTCGGTCCTCAGGCATCTCTTCCTCCATCGTCGTCGTTGAAGGCTTGTAGATTGATTTTACATACTACTTGATTAATTTAGTTGAATTGTTGAATTAATTACAATATTTCTAGTATACATCTCTCTCTCTCTCCACGCACATCTCTTTCACTTTAATCGATTGAAGAAGCTCACATAATCTTTTTATTCTTTTCATTGTTTTTTCAGTTTCGAGTTCGATCATGTCGAAGGACAAAGACTTTACCGATTTGTCGCTCACCTTCAAATACCTCTTAGGTTTGATTTAAATCGTTGTTTCTTTTTCGAGTAATCACAATTTAGCAATTTAATGTGATTTTAGTTTAATTGTTGTTTCTTAGGTTTGTATTTTGTTGTTCTGTTTTGTGTTTGGGAGTGCTTAGTTGCCAATCTTTGAACACAGGCATCTTATGTCTCTATGTTTTCCTCTGAAGATTATCAATGAAGTGTTACTAATGGTGGGCTTCAAAAAAAGATGAATGATGAAAAAAAAAGATTACAAGGTGCTGCACTTGCTCTATTCTGTTTATTTTTAAGAACTTTGTCTTACTCCTCTAAAAAATTAGTGGTTTGAGTTATGTACAGTTTATTTATCAATAAAAAGTTTGGAAATGTTGATAGTGCACTAATTATATATAACTAATTCACATGAATTAATTTTTATGGGAGAATCGATTTTCCTCTGTTCTTCACAATGCACATTCATGTATGGCATTTTACTAAGCTGATGAAAAGCTTTTTTTTAGTTGAATCAAAATGTATTCTTATTTCATTTATTTATGTATTCTTTTCACATTGTGTCAAAATATGGAAGATTGTGCACATTGTTATGGTTATTGAACTTTTGTGTTGGACCATAGCAGCAATCAAACTCTAAAGCCCATGACCGACTCTGTCCATCTCCACCGCAAACAAAAGCACTTACTTGTCTGGTCTGATTTTCATGTAAGAGACGGCATTGCCATATACATTTACAAACCTTATAAAAGAATGAAAATTGATGCTAGAAGAAAGGCAGAGGTATCAAGCAATTATAAGAGCCAATTTCTTGCAAACATGAGGTTGATTTTCTCAGTTTCAATCTGATTGATTATGCTAAACTTGTGTCTAGATTTTGGTATCTACTTTTGTTTTATCAAACATGTAATTAGGATCCTTTTTTTTGGTGCATTGCAGCCATGAATTGAGGACACCTATGGCTGCAATAATTGGGCTACTCGACATTCTTATGTCCGACGACTGTCTAACCAACAAACAGTGTGCAACGGTTACTCAGATAAGAAAATGCTCGACGGCGCTGCTACGGCTTCTTAATAAACATCTTGGATCTTAGCAAGGTGACATATTTAATTATTTTGCTCAAGAACATTCAATTATAAGTTCCTTGAAAAAAATATGCACTTACTTGTTTGGAAAAACTTTCTAAAGATTCATAGAATATAAGTGGAATCAGGAAAGCTAGTTCTAGAAGATGCTGAATTCAACTTGGGAAGGGAACTTGAAAGACTAGTGGATATGTTTTCTGTGCAATGCATGAATCACAATTGGTGCACGAAATTGCAATAACACTTTTGCAATCCCGCACAACTAACCAGCAAGTGCACTGGGTCGTCCAAGTAATACCTTGCGTGAGCAAGGGTCGATCCCACGGAGATTGTCGGCTTGAAGCAAGCTATGGTTATCTTGTAAATCTTAGTCAGGATATCAGAAATTATCAGGATTGATTGTAAGAAGCAAAAGAACATGTAATGGTTACTTGTACTGCAGTAATGGAGAATGGGTTGAGGTTTGGAGATACTCCATCTTCCGAATCTCTGCTTTCCTACTGTCTTCTTCATCAAACACGCATGTCTCCTTCCATGGCAAGCTCGTGTAGGGTCTCACTGTTGTCAGCAGCTACCTCCCATCCGCGCAGTGAAAGCTAATGCACACACTCTGTCACAGTGCTGCCAATCACCGGTTTGGTTCCCTCCCCTACCGGAATAGAATCACTCTTTTGCGTCTGTCACTAACGCCCAGTAGGTTACAGGTTTGAAGCACGTCACAGTCATTCAATCATTGAATCCTACTCAGAATACCACAGACAAGGTTTAGACCTTCCGGATTCTCTTGAATGCTGCCATCAGGTCCTGCCTATACCACGAAGATTCCGATGAAAGAACCCAAGAGATAACTACTCAATCTAAGGTAGAACAGAGGTGGTTGTCAGGCACGTATTCATGGTTGAGAATGATGATGATTGTCACGGATCATCACATTCATCCGGATTAAGAACAAGTGTTATCTTAGAATGGAAGCAAGCATGATTGAATAAGAAACAGTAGTAATTGCATTAATCCATCAAGACACAGCAGAGCTCCTCACACCCAACCATGGGGTTTAGAAACTCATGCTGTGGAAGAAAATGTGTACAATGTCATAAGGTCACATCCGGTACTGATTACAATGTAAAAAGGTCCTATAAGTAGTAAACTAGTATCCTAAGGATTACAGAAATGAGTAAATGACAGAAAAATCTACTTCCTGGCCCACTTGGTGTGTGCTTGGGCTGAGCAATGAAGGAAATTCGTGTAGAGACCTTTTCTGGAGTTAAACGCCAGTTCTCATGCCAGTTTGGGCATTTAACTCCAACTTTTATTCCAGTTCCGGCGTTTAACGCTGGAATTTCTGAGGCCGGATTGCTACGCGGGTTTGGGCCATCAAATCTTGGACAAAGTATGGACTATTATATATTGCTGGAAAGCCCAGGATGTCTACTTTCCAATGCCGTTGAGAGCGCGCCAATTGGGCTTCTGTAGCTCCAGAAAATCCACTTTGAGTGCAGGGAGGTCAGAATCCAACAGCATCTGCAGTCCTTTTCAGTCTCTGGATCAGATTTTTGCTCAGGACCCTCAATTTCAGTCAGAAAATACCTGAAATCACAGAAAAACACACAAACTCATAGTAAAGTCCAGAAAAGTGAATTTTAATTAAAAACTAATAAAAATATACTAAAAACTAACTAAAAGATACTAAAAACATACTAAAAACAATGCCAAAAAGCATACAAATTATCCGCTCATCACAACACCAAACTTAAATTGTTGCTTGTCCCCAAGCAACTAAAAATCAAAGTAGGATAAAAGAAGAGAATATACTATAGACTCCAAAATATCAAAGAAACACAGCTCCAATTAGATGAGCGGGACTAGTAGCTTTTTGCCTCCGAACAGTTTTGGCATCTCACTCTATCCTTTGAAGTTCAGAATGATTGGCATCTATAAGAACTCAGAACTCAGATAGTGTTATTGATTCTCCTAGTTAAGTATATTGATTCTTGAACATAGCCAGTGTATGAGTCTTGGCTGTGGCCCAAAGCACTCTGTCTTCCAGTATTACCACCGGATACATACATGCCACAGACACATAATTGGGTGAACCTTTTTAGATTGTGACTTAGCTTTGCTAAAGTCCCCAATTAGAGGTGTCCAGGGTTCTTAAGCACACTCTTGTTGCCTTGGATCACAACTTTATTTCCTTCTCTTTTTTTTTTCGAAATTTTTTTTTTCACTGCTTTTCTTGCTTCAAGAATCAATTTGATGGTTTTTCAGATCCTCAATAACAGTTCTCTTTCTCCTCATTCTTTCAAGAGCCAACAATTTTAACATTCTTAAAACAACAAATTCAAAAGACATATGCACTGTTCAAGCATTCATTCAGAAAACAAAAAGTATTGTCACCACATCAAACTAATTCAACTAGTTTCAGAGATAAATTTCGAAACCCTGTACTTCTTGTTCTTTTGTGATTAAAGCATTTTTCTTTTAAGAGAGGTGATGGATTCATAGGACATTCATAACTTTAAGGCATAAAATTTCAATTTTATTAATCATGAACTAAGAACAAGACTCAAATATAGATATAAGATGAGACTAAAAATAAAAATAGAAAACAAAAGAAAAACGAAAAAAATAGGCTCCTAATGATAGAGGTTTTCACAGAGTTAGGACTCAACAACCTTGATTTTGAGAAGTGGATGCTCCCTCAGCTTGAGAGGAGAGCTTTTGGCGCTTCAGTTCTTTGATTTCACGCCCCTGCTTCTCTTGTTCCTTCAGCAATTTGCAGATCATGCAGTTCTGATTCTGCTGTTCTTCCTTCAGTTGCTCCATAGTCTCTTGCAGCTTGTTGATGGATGCTTCTAGGCTGGCCCAGTAGCCAATTTCAGGGAATTCAGGGAGGAACTCATGCGCCCTCCTCTTGATAGAGTTGTCTTGCACTTGTCCTTCCATTGACTTCTTGGTGATTGGATGTTCAATGGGTATGAACTCATCTACTCCCATCTTTACCCCAGCCTCTTTACAGAGCAAGGAGATCAAGCTTGGGTAGGCCAATTTGGCTTTAGTGGAATTCTTATTTGCAATTGTGTAGATCTCACAAGCAATCACATGATGCACCTCCACTGCTTTTCCAAGCATAATGCAGTGAATCATCACTGCTCTCTTGATGGTGACCTCAGAACGGTTGCTAGTGGGCAGTATGGAACGCCCAATAAAGTCTAGCCAACCTCTTGCAATTGGCTTGAGGTCTCCCCTCTTGAGTTGGTTTGGGACACCCTTTGAATTGGTTATCCACTTAGTTCCAGGGAGGCATATGTCCTCTAGAACCTGATCCAACCCCTTATCTACTCTCACCATCCTCCTATTAAAGGAATCAGGATCATCTTGTAGTTGAGGCAACTTGAAGATTTCTCTTATTTTGTCCAGATGGAAGTATATAACTTTCCCTCTGACCATGGTTCTATGGGTATGGTAGGCAGTTCCAGTCATTCTTTGCTTATCTGTTAGCCACAGATTTGAATAGAATTCCTGAACCATGTTCCTTCCAACCTTTGTCTCAGGATTGGTCAGAACTTCCCAACCTCTGTTTCGAATTTGCTCTTGGATCTCCGGATATTCATCTTCTTTCAGATCAAATTTAACTTCCGGGATCACTGACCTCAGACCCATTATTTTGTGATAATGGTCTTCATGTTCTTTGGTTAAGAACTTCTCTTCATTCCAAAGATTCTTTGGATTAGTCTCTTTCTTTCCTCTTGAGTTGGTTTGTTTTCCCTTGGGAGCCATGATATTGATGAATCTTGGCTTAGTGATCACGGAAAAGCACACCAAACTTAGAGGTTTTGCTTGTCCTCAAACAAAAAGAAAAGAAAGAAGATAAGAGAGAGAGAGAGGGGGAGAAAATTCGAATGGTGTGAGGAAGGAGGGGTGAGGAACGTTCATTTATAGAGTGGGGGGAGGAGAATTTCGAAAACAAAAGAGAGATTTGAAAGGAAATTTGAAAAGATATGAAAAATATTTGAGAAAAAGGTGAGTTTTTGAAGAAGATTTGAGATTATTTTGAAATAGATTTGAAGAATGGTTTTTGATTTTTGAAGATTTGAAAGTGAATGATGAATGATTGAAGTGTGATTTTGTAGAAAAGTATGGGTGAGAAAAGGAAAGTTTGAAAAAATCTGATTTGAAAACAAAATTGTGGTCCCCCCACCAAGCTGGCGTTAAACGCCCAGAATGGCACCCATTCTGGCGTTTAACGCCCATTTGTTGCCCCTTTTGGGCGTTTAACGCCCAGCCAGGTACCCTGGCTGGCGTTAAACGCCAGAAATCCTACCTCACTGGGCGTTTTTCCAAAACGCCCAGGATGCTGCACACCTGGCGTTAAACGCCCAGAATGGTGCCCATTCTGGCGTTTAACGCCCAAAATGGCACCATTCCTGGCGTTAAACGCCCAGAATGGTACCCATTCTGGCGTTTAACGCCCAAAATGCCCCTTACTGGCGTTTTTTCGCCAGTAAGCTCATTTTCTCTGCTTTTTGAGCTGAATCCTTCTGTAACTCTGTGAATTCCTTCATTTTTGATACTTGCCTCTGTAAGAACTAATCATACACCTTCCTAATGACTGGGTTGCCTCCCAGTAAGCGCTTCTTTACTGTCTTTAGCTGGACTTCTGCTGAGAATCACTCAAGCCTTAGTTTTGAGCATTCCTGCTCAAAATTTCCTTCAAGATAGTGCTTGATTCTCTGTCCATTAACAATGAACTTCCTGTCAGAATCAATATCCTGAAGCTCAACATATCCATATGGTGACACTCCTGTAATCACATATGGACCCCTCCACCGGGACTTGAGTTTTCCTGGAAACAGTTTGAGCCTGGAGTTGAAGAGCAGAACTTTCTGTCCCGGCTCAAAGACTCTGGTTGACAATCTCTTGTCATGCCACTTCTTTGCCTTTTCCTTATAAATTTTTGCATTTTCAAAGGCATTGAGTCTGAACTCCTCTAGCTCATTTAGCTGGAGCAGTCTTTTCTCACCAGCTAACTGTGCATCCATGTTTAGGAATCTGGTTGCCCAGTAGGCTTTATGTTCCAGTTCCACAGGCAAATGACAGGCCTTCCCATACACCAATTGGTATGGAGAGGTTCCTATAGGAGTCTTGAATGCTGTTCTGTATGCCCACAGAGCATCATCCAAGCTCTTTGCCCAATCCTTTCTTCGGGCCATTACAGTCCGTTCCAGGATTCTTTTAGCTCTCTGTTAGAGACTTCAGCTTGCCCATTTGTCTGTGGATGATACGGAGTTGCCACTTTATGGCTGATTCCATATCTAACCATAGCAGAGTATAGCTGTTTATTGCAGAAATGAGTGCCCCCATCACTGATTAGCACTCTGGGGACGCCAAACCTGCTGAAAATGTTTTTCTGGAGGAATTTCAGCACAGTCTTGGTATCATTAGTGGGTGTGGCAATTGCTTCTACCCACTTAGATACATAGTCCACTGCCACCAGAATGTAAGTGTTTGAGTATGATGGTGGGAATGGTCCCATGAAATCAATTTCCCATACATCAAACAATTCTATCTCTAATATTCCTTGTTGAGGCATGGCATATCCGTGAGGCAGGTTACCAGCTCTTTGGCAACTGTCACAGTTACGCACAAACTCTCGGGAGTCTTTATAGAGAGTAGGCCAGTAGAAGCCGCACTGGAGAACTTTAGTGGCTGTTCGCTCACTTCCAAAATGTCCTCCATACTGTGATCCATGGCAGTGCCATAGGATCCTTCGTGCTTCCTCTCTGGGTACACACCTGCGGATCACTCCGTCAGCACATCTCTTAAAGAGATATGGTTCATCCCAAAGGTAGTACTTGGCATCTGAAATTAGTTTCTTTCTCTGCACATAACTGTACTCTTTGGGTATGAACCTCACAGCTTTATAGTTTGCAATATCTGCAAACCATGGAGCTTCCTGAATGGCAAAGAGTTGCTCATCTGGGAAGGTCTCAGAGATCTCAGTAGAAGGGAGGGACGCCCCAGCTACTGGCTCTATTCTGGACAGATGATCAGCTACTTGGTTCTCTGTCCCTTTTCTGTCTCTTATTTCTATATCAAACTCTTGCAGAAGCAACACCCATCTGATAAGCCTGGGTTTTGAATCCTGCTTTGTGAGTAAGTATTTAAGAGCAGCATGGTCAGTGTACACAATCACCTTTGATCCCACTAAGTAGGATCTAAACTTGTCAATGGCATAGACCACTGCAAGTAATTCTTTTTCTGTGGTTGTGTAATTCTTCTGTGCATCATTTAGAACACGGCTAGCATAATAAATGACATGCAGAAGTTTGTTATGCCTCTGTCCCAACACTGCACCAATGGCATGATCACTGGCATCACACATTAATTCAAATGGTAATGCCCAATCTGGTGCAGAGATGACTGGTGCTGTGACCAGTTTAGCTTTCAGGGTCTCAAATGCCTGCAAACACTGTGTGTCAAACACAAATGGTGTGTCAGCAGCTAACAGGTTACTCAGAGGTTTAGCAATTTTTGAAAAGTCCTTAATAAACCTTCTGTAGAATCCTGCATGCCCCAGAAAGCTTCTGATTGCCTTAACATTGGCAGGTGGTGGTAATTTTTCAATTACCTCTACCTTTGCCTTATCCACCTCTATTCCCCTGCTTGAGATTTTGTGCCCAAGGACAATTCCTTCAGTCACCATAAAGTGACATTTCTCCTAGTTTAAAACCAGGTTAGTCTCTTGGCATCTTTTCAAGACAAGTGATAGGTGGTTAAGACAGGAGCTGAATGAGTCTCCATATACTGAAAAGTCATCCATGAAGACTTCCAGAAATTTCTCTACCATATCTGAGAAGATAGAGAGCATGCACCTCTGAAAGGTTGCAGGTGCATTGCACAGACCAAAAGGCATTCTCCTGTAGGCAAACACGCCAGAAGGGCATGTGAATGCTGTTTTTTCTTGGTCCTGGGGATCTACTGCAATTTGGTTATAGCCTGAATAGCCATCCAAAAAGCAGTAGTAATCATGGCCAGCTAGTCTTTCTAGCATTTGGTCTATGAATGGTAAAGGAAAATGATCCTTTCTGGTGGCTGTATTGAGTCTTCTGTAGTCAATACACATGCGCCACCCTGTGACTGTTCTTGTAGGGACCAGTTCATTTTTTTCATTATGAACCACTGTCATGCCTCCCTTTTTGGGAACAACTTGGACAGGGCTCACCCAGGGGCTATCAGAAATAGGATAAATAATCCCAGCCTCCAGTAATTTAGTGACCTCTTTCTGCACCACCTCCTTCATGGCAGGATTTAGCCTCCTCTGTGGTTGGACCACTGGTTTGGCATTATCCTCCAACAGGATCTTGTGCATGCATCTAGCTGGGCTAATACCCTTGAGATCACTTATGGACCACCCAAGAGCTGTCTTGTGTGTCCTTAGCACTTTAATCAGTGCTTCCTCTTCCTGTGGATTTAAAGCAGAGCTTATAATCACTGGAAAAGTGTCACCCTCTCCCAGAAATGCATATTTCAGGGATGATGGTAGTGGTTTGAGTTCAGGCTTAGGAGGCTTATCCTCCTCCTGAGGAATTTTCGAAAATTCCTTTGCCTCCTCTGGCTCTTCCTGATCAGTTTGAGCATCTTTGAAGATGTCCTCAAGCTCTGATTCTAGGCTTTCAGCCATATTGATCTCTTCTACCAGAGAGTCAATAATGTCAGCGTCCATGCAGTCCTCTGGTGTGTCTGGATGCTGCATAGCTTTTACAGCATTCAACTTGAACTCATCCTCATTGACTCTCAAGGTTACTTCCCCCTTTTGTACATCAATGAGAGTTCGTCCAGTTGCTAGGAAAGGTCTTCCTAGAATGAGAGTTGCATTTTTATGCTCCTCCATTTCCAGCACCACAAAGTCAGTTGGAAAGGCAAACGGCCCAACCTTGACAATCATGTCCTCTATTATGCCTGATGGGTGTTTAATGGAGCCATCAGCAAGTTGGAGGCATATCCTGGTTGGTTTGACTTCTCCAATCAACCCAAGCTTTCTGATGGTGGATGCAGGTATTAAATTAATACTTGCTCCAAGATCACATAAGGCTACCTTGGTGTAAGTGCCTTCCAATGTGCATGGTATCAGAAAGCTTCCAGGATCTTGAAGCTTTTCTGGTAAGCTTTTTAGAATGACTGCACTGCATTCTTCAGTGAGGAACACTTTTTCAGTTTCTCTCCAATCCTTCTTATGACTTAAGATCTCTTTCATGAACTTAGCATAAGAAGGTATTTGCTCAAGTGCCTCTGCAAAAGGAATCTTTATTTCAAGAGTCCTTAAATAGTCTGCAAAGCGGGCAAATTGTTTATCCTGTTCCGCTTTGCGGAGTTTCTGAGGATAAGGCATCTTGGCTTGATATTCTTCAACCTTAGATGCTGCAGGTTTATTCCTTACAGAAGTGGTTGAAGAAGCCTTGTTAGAGGGATTACTGTCAGCACTCTCAGGCGTCTGATCCTCCCTTGGCGTTTGAACGCCAGGAATGGGTGAAGTTTGGGCGTTAAACGCCAACTTCCCTTCCTTTTCTGGCGTTTGAACGCCAGAACTGGGCAAGGAATGGGCGTTTAACGCCAGCTTTCCTTCCCTTTCTGGCGTTTGAACGCCAGAACTGGGCAAGGAATGGGCGTTTAACGCCAACTTTCCTTCCCTTTCTGGCGTTTGAACGCCAATATTCCTCTCTGGGCTCTTACTGTCCTCAGAGGGATTTTGAACAGTGGTTTGGTTGTCCTCTGTCATTTGTTCCTTATTTGGCTTTTTGCTCTTTTGAACAGTGTTATTCAAGGTCTTTCCACTCCTCAATTGAACTGCTTGACACTCTTCTGTTATCTGTTTAGATATTTACTGTTTTGCTTGACTCAACTGTAGTTCTATGCTTTTATTAGCAACTTTAGTTTCATTGAGCATCTCTTTAAATTCTGCTAACTGTTCTGTCATCAGGAGTAGTTGTTGATTAAGCTCCATTACCTGTTCTTGAGGATTAGAGTCAGTGACTACTGTCATGACTTCCTCTTCTGGAGAGAACTCATTGCTAGAGTATAGATATTGGTTCCTAGCAACAGTGTCTATAAGCTCTTGAGCTTCTTCAATTGTCTTCCTCATGTGTATAGATCCACCAGCTGAGTGGTCTAAAGACATCTGAGCTTTTTCTGTAAGCCCATAGTAGAAAATGTCTAACTGTACCCACTCTGAAAACATTTCAGAGGGACATTTTCTTAGCATACCTCTATACCTCTCCCAGGCATTATAAAGGGATTCATGATCCTCTTGTTTAAAGCCTTGGATGTCCAGCCTTAGCTGTGTCATCCTTTTTGGAGGGTAAAAATGATTCAGGAATTTGTCTGATAACTGTTTCCATGTCTTTATGCTTGCTGTAGGTTGGTTATTCAACCACCTTTTAGCTTGATCTTTTACAGCAAATGGAAACAGTAATAGTCTGTAGACATCCTGATCCACCTCTTTATCATGTACTGTGTCAGCAATTTGTAAGAACTGTGCCAGAAACTCAGTAGGTTCTTCCTGTGGAAGACCGGAATACTGGCAATTTTGCTGCACTATGATAATGAGTTGAGGATTTAGCTCAAAGCTGCTTGCTTTGATGGGAGGTATACAGATGCTACTCCCATATGCAGCTGTAATGGGGTTAGCATAAGACCCCAGAGTCCTTCTGGACTGATTAATTCCACTTAAGTCCATGATGGACAAAAGGGAAATGATAATAATTGCAAAGAGATAAATTTTGTTTATTTTTATTTTTTTTTTTTGAAATAACCGAAAAAAATAAAATTCAATAAAATAAAATAAAAGGAAAATAAAAGAAAATTCGAAAATTAAAAATAAAATAAGATCAAAGCAAATCGAGAACTGAATCAATTAGTGAAGAAAAAGATTTTGAAAACAGCAATTAAGAAGATATGATTGAAAAATTTTTATGAAAAAGATTTGATTTTTAAAAAGAGGAAAGAGAAAAACAGCAAAAAGACACCAAACTTAAAATTTTTAGAAATCAAACACTAATTTTTTCGAAAATTTTAAGAGAAAAACACAAAGAGGACACCAAACTTAGAATTTTTATGAATCAAAAAAAAGGGACTAAGACTATGCAAAAACGAAAATTTAAAAGAAAAACAAAAGCATGCAATTGACACCAAACTTAGAATATGAAACTAGACTCAACTAAAGGACTCTAAACCAACAAAAATAAAACAGTCCTAATCTAAGCAACAAGATAAGCCGTCAGTTGTCCAAACTCGAACAATCCCCGGCAACGGCGCCAAAAACTTGGTGCACGAAATTGCAATAACACTTTTGCAATCCCGCACAACTAACCAGCAAGTGCACTGGGTCGTCCAAGTAATACCTTGCGTGAGCAAGGGTCGATCCCACGGAGATTGTCGGCTTGAAGCAAGCTATGGTTATCTTGTAAATCTTAGTCAGGATATCAGAAATTATCAGGATTGATTGTAAGAAGCAAAAGAACATGTAATGGTTACTTGTACTGCAGTAATGGAGAATGGGTTGAGGTTTGGAGATGCTCCATCTTCCGAATCTCTGCTTTCCTACTGTCTTCTTCATCAAACACGCATGTCTCCTTCCATGGCAAGCTCGTGTAGGGTCTCACTGTTGTCAGCAGCTACCTCCCATCCGCGCAGTGAAAGCTAATGCACACACTCTGTCACAGTGCTGCCAATCACCGGTTTGGTTCCCTCCCCTACCGGAATAGAATCACTCTTTTGCGTCTGTCACTAACGCCCAGTAGGTTACAGGTTTGAAGCACGTCACAGTCATTCAATCATTGAATCCTACTCAGAATACCACAGACAAGGTTTAGACCTTCCGGATTCTCTTGAATGCTGCCATCAGGTCCTGCCTATACCACGAAGATTTCGATGAAAGAACCCAAGAGATAACTACTCAATCTAAGGTAGAACAGAGGTGGTTGTCAGGCACGTGTTCATGGTTGAGAATGATGATGATTGTCACGGATCATCACATTCATCCGGATTAAGAACAAGTGTTATCTTAGAATGGAAGCAAGCATGATTGAATAAGAAACAGTAGTAATTGCATTAATCCATCAAGACACAGCAGAGCTCCTCACCCCCAACCATGGGGTTTAGAAACTCATGCTGTGGAAGAAAATGTGTACAATGTCATAAGGTCACATCCGGTACTGATTACAATGTAAAAAGGTCCTATAAGTAGTAAACTAGTATCCTAAGGATTACAGAAATGAGTAAATGACAGAAAAATCCACTTCCTGGCCCACTTGGTGTGTGCTTGGGCTGAGCAATGAAGGAAATTCGTGTAGAGACCTTTTCTGGAGTTAAACGCCAGTTCTCATGCCAGTTTGGGCGTTTAACTCCAACTTTTATTCCAGTTCCGGCGTTTAACGCTGGAATTTCTGAGGCCGGATTGCTACGCGGGTTTGGGCCATCAAATCTTGGACAAAGTATGGACTATTATATATTGCTGGAAAGCCCAGGATGTCTACTTTCCAATGCCGTTGAGAGCGCGTCAATTGGGCTTCTGTAGCTCCAGAAAATCCACTTTGAGTGCAGGGAGGTCAGAATCCAACAGCATCTGCAGTCCTTTTCAGTCTCTGGATCAGATTTTTGCTCAGGACCCTCAATTTCAGTCAGAAAATACCTGAAATCACAGAAAAACACACAAACTCATAGTAAAGTCCAGAAAAGTGAATTTTAATTAAAAACTAATAAAAATATACTAAAAACTAACTAAAAGATACTAAAAACATACTAAAAACAATGCCAAAAAGCATACAAATTATCCGCTCATCAACAATCTAGAGACTATCTTAGACCTATCTGGTTAGTATATAATATGAATTATATTTTAGTATGAATCTAAAATCTAATTTTGGTGACTAGAAATCTCTTCAACAATGATTCTGATGCATCTTGTTAATTGGTTGCCCTTGCAGATGATATGCCAAAGCTAATTTGCGGTGACTTTGCTAGAGTAGTCCAAAGTTTTGCAAATTTGATCAACAACTCAATTAAATTTACTCCTTGTAAGCCAAAATTTATGTGTTAGTTTTTTTAGACAAGTAGTGTTGGTGAAGTTAAGCCATACATATTTGTTGATACAATAATCTAATAATATAAATGTGATTGGCTTGCCCAGTATAGCACTTGAATGATTAAGTTTTTGTTGGATGAACTCATGCCCTGCCAGGATGAACTCATCACAAATCTTAATGGAAATGAAGGCATGCATATATTACTCCCTCTGTTGTTTTTGTTGTTTGGTTTATGTTAATAGTCTATAATTTAGTGCTAACTGGAATTTTTCACCACTTATTGTATTAGTGATTCAAATGATATTGGATCAAGGGGGATTAGAATGCTGGCGGCTACTGAGATGCCAAATCATGGAAAACAAGCTTGTGTAATTCCTGGTAATGATCTTATTTATGTTAGATTTTTGTTTTACATTTTTAATCATATTGAAATCGGTACTTAACTAGGGGTGACCGGCTCAACTTGACTAAAATTTACAGGTTTGTCGGATTTTGCTGAAGTTTACAGCTTTATTGGAAGCATTTTTGATCCTGACACTAGAGGCCATGTTCATAAGCTGCAGGAAATAGATCCTATAAATTTTGAAACGGTAAGCTCTTCATGAACCACCAAGGCCCTCAAACGTCATCAGTATTTGGTAAAGCTACGGTAACATTTATGAGAGTTGTGAACTAATTTAATCTTCCAAGTGTATATTTTGGACAACTTATAACTATAGCCCCAACTATATCTATCTTTCTGATGGATTAAAGCAGTTGGTGCAATTTGACTTTCAATGAGGTTTTAAATGCAGTTGTCAGCATAATGATCATTGCTATTTGATATTCAAACTTGATTATGCTATTTTATATACCTCATAACTTGTTCATATATTCCTATCATGATATGCAAAATGGATAAGAGTATAAGTTAGCTACCATTTTCAAGGTCAAAATACCAAAACAAGTTTTCCTTTTCAGAACTGCCTGCAATCTTTGTCAAAGAAGATCTGGTGATTATTTTTATGTTCAAGTAGAGAACTAATTGTTTAGTGAACAAGTTAGAGAACTAATTGTTTTTCAACTAATAAAATTGGTTTTCAAGATTTTGCAACAAGAAAAATAAGAATGCTATATATTCACCAACTATTGAAATATATCTGATAAGAATTATAACTAACACTATATTTCAACAAGAAAAATAAGAATGCTATATATTCATGAAAAGTGATAATTTTGTTTGACTATATTTCAACTATAATTTATATAATGATAAATCGTGATGCTAATGATAAAATTGTGGCAGGTTGCTTGTCATAATTGGTCAGATGAGAAGTGGGTAACAGTGCTGAAAAACTGTTATAAAGAACTTGAAGAGAATGGAAAAGTGATTATCTTTGAGATGATCATGCCTGAAGAACCAGATTCAAGCAATGCCTCTAAGCTTGTCTCTATTGTTGACAATTCTAAGTTCCTTCATGCTGGAGGCAAGGATAGAACAGAGAAAGAATTTGGGAAGCTAAGCAAAGACGGTTTCTTTTTCGGTTTGGTATGCTTCTATTTTTGCTGTGCAATTTTGTTATTTATTTGTTTTGAACTTTGGTTTGGTTCTTCAATTTGTCAAACTGGTTGAAACTAAAATCAAATTAAGAAACACTGAACCCTATCATTATTTTCAGTTTCAGTTTTGACAAGAACTCCTTGCACTATTATTTCAATTTCAGTTTCTTCACTTTTGTTTCCGTTATCTTTTGCCATTCATTCATTTTTTAATGATAAGTTGTTCATTTTTTGTTGTGTATTATTTGCAGATTTAGCATATGGAACAAGTCAAGCATGGATATAAAATATGCAAGTAGATTGATGTTTTTTTGACAAATATTAATTACTATTTTGTTATGATAATTATTGTCAAACAAAAATTTTATTATTTTGTCGAGAATTATTGACAAATATGTATTTGAAATATTAATTGAACCTTTTAATATCTATTTTAATTAGAACTTTATTATTAGTTGTTTTGTCTCTTTTTTAAATTTTTTCTACTGTACACAAATTTACTTATTAATTAAAATGATTATACATGTATGACAAAAAATTCTATTGTGAATTTTATTATTATTTTTTTTGTAGTTTTACTACAAAAGCAACTTTTACTTTTGTCAAAAAGGCAACCCTTCTATTAGATGTATATTTTGAATATTAGACAACACTTGTATAAGTTGCATATCTAAAAGAATTGGCAACACTTGTATAGGTTGCATATCTAAAAGAAAAGGCAATGCTTTAAAAGGTTGCATATTCATAACTAATAGGTAACACTTCAAAGTATTGCGAATTCAAACTTATAAGCAACACATAAAAGGGTTGCATTTTATTACAAATAGGCAACACTTTTTAGTAGTGGCCAAAATATAAGAGAAAAGACAACACTGAAAAAGTGTTGTCTCAAACACACCTTTAAAGTGTTGTTGTTTTTCAACCAAAGGCAACACTTACTAAGTATTGCTCTCAAAAGCGTTACTTTTGAAACAAAAAAGTGTTGCCTTGATCTAAGGCAACGGCTGCATATGCAATGCCACCCAAAAATGTTGCCTTAAGTCTAAAAGTGTTGCCATAGATTAAAAGCAACATTTTGTCAGCCTTTAGGCAATACTTTTTAAATGTTGTCTCAACCTGAAAATGTTGTAGTGATTCCATGGCTTTTTGGATATAATTTGGAGAGAAGGATCATTCCGAGGGCTTTTGTTCTCCAGTATTTACTTGCAAAAGGTTTGAGAAACAAGAGTGACAATTTGTGTGTGCCGTTTTTTATTCCGGAAGACATGTTCCTTAAAAGATTTGTGGAAAGTTTTACAGAAGATATGTCTCAACTACTGAAGATATACCATGAGAAAAAAAGATGTTTATGATAACTGCCTAGTAGGTAACTTAGATATGTCATTGCGTAAATTACGATTGATTGTTGCATTCTTCAATTCCCCGTGCACTTGTCATGTATATCAACTATCAACTACCTGATGCTTTAGAAATGACTAATGCATTATAAGTTTATTACAGATTCTTTAGTATCCAAATATTTGTTTGTAACCTAGATGACACTACCATTATGTTGTTGCTGCCATTCTGGGCAATATGCGTGTTTAGTGTTTTGTCCGTGCAAGGATCTTTAGTGCTTAGTTCTTCTTAAATCTCAATTTTAGGTGCAGGTTAGCTCATTGTGCTAACGAGATAGGTGAAGATATCAAAGGTTCTCTTAATGATTGTGGAGTTGGAAATTTCAAGGTTCTCTTTAATGACCAAGTGAGAGCAAAGTTTGATTGATTGGATAGTTGTTCATCCATCAGTTCTTTTTTATGTTTAGTTGCAGATAAGATATTAACTACAGATCAAGATCTTTCTTCTTTTCAGTTTTGAAGTTCACTCACTAGATTTTATATATATTGAAGAAACATAGCTTGCTTTCGCCGTTTTATTTCTTTTATTTTTTTCCTCTCTAGAGGTGTTCAGTAAAATTCTTTTCAATATGTAAAGAGAAGTTATGTTCTTATTTGCAGCATGATCATGTGAATAACATAGAGCATAAGTTACTATCATCATAGAATGAGTTTGATACTTTGATTCCAATTTGCCTTTTTGCATTCTCCTGATTATTTCAATTTACGTCATAAGTTAAGCTTTCTGTATTATACATGATGAGTAATCTGTCTCAGAAACCATCTACATGAGCATGTTCTTTGGAGTTTGAAATCGTTGGATACAATAGCATAATGTGATTGGTTAGACAGCAATGTCACTCTCTTTGACATTTAATTTAACAAAGCTTTCAGTTGAATGCTAATAAAACTCCTAGTCACAAAAATATAGTCAAATTTAGTTACATAAGTTTTATAATATGCTACCTTAAGAACTGATTTGATTGTCAAGTGTCAAAGTGCAAAACCAAAAACTGAATTCATTGCTTTTAATTATTGGAAACTAAATTGTCAACCCTTGCAATGTATTAAAAAATGATAACTAATGTTCCGGAGACATGTATTAAAAATATAAAAATAAAACTCTCTATTTATTTTAAAATAAAAAAATTGATTTATGATCTTGTCGAAAAAAAGATAAATAGAAAATAAAAAATAGGGAAAAAGACAAATAGGTCCCTGACTTTTCAAACTTTTGACAAATACATCCTTGACAAAATTTAAATACAAAAAAGTCCCTGACTTTAACAAACGGAGGACAATTTAGTCATTCCGTCTATTTGCCTCTCATACACCTAACGGAACTGGCTGACGTGGCTGAAACGGTGTCCAGGTGTCCGTTACGGTGCCACGTTGGAAGGGGAAAAAAGTTCGAAGGACAAATAAGTCCTTGACGTCATTTTACAAATAAAGTTCAAAGGACAAATAGGTCCTTGATAATTTTTTTTTTCAAAATTAATAAACTCATTTCCTAAATTCTCTCATCTACCTCTCTCCATTTTTATATTTCTCTCTACTATTTTTACTCTATATATAATTATATTTTATATTAGTAATTTGACAAATCAAAATATGTCATTTGATATTTTTTACAATTAAAATATTTTAAATAAAATTATACACATTAAATTATTTTAAATTTTAGATAACGAATGTTAAAATTAATTACTAATAAAAAATTAGACTTTTTCATATAAAAATAATAACTAAAAATCTTATTATTTAATTTTTTATCTGCAGATATCTTGGTCTTCTTAGTTAGAAACTTTTGTCAACTTACGACTTTTTTGTAAAAGTAGTTTGATTTTATAAATCTTTTGTGTCATGCATAATTTATACTGTTAGAACAAAGTGAACTATAATTTTAAAAAAAATATTCTCGTAATGTTATTATGCATAAAAATACTAGTTCTAATATAATACACAAATGCACTAATGCTAACTTAATACATGAATGATGCACAAATGAACTAATGCTAACTTGATGCATAAATGAACTGATGCTAACTAATGCCACTGGTATGATAAAAACTAAACTAATGCAATTTAACAAATTCTAATATAATACACAAATGCACTAAAACTAAACTAATGCAATTTAAGAAAAAGAGTAGAAACATAACAAGCCCAATTTCTACAATTTTAATACAAATAATTTAAATTGTAGAATAAAACAAGTTAACTATATTTCAAAATACAAGCATAATTTTATCAGAAATTATTTTTAATATGGAAAGAAATTTGGTGTTTTGGTTGAATATTGACATTTGAAGTGTATTACAGTATTGTGGAAATTATTCAACACGCCCCCACGTGTTGGCTAAGATGCTGCCACGTGTTCAACACGCCCCCACGTGTTCAACACGCCCCCACGTGTTGGCCAGAATGATGCCACGTGTTCACCACGTCCCCCACGTGTTGACTTCCTAAAAAAAAATCCACCCATCTATAATTACACCACATTATTCCATTTTCAACAAAAACACCAATATTTTTTCCATACAAAAAAAAAAATTAGCCTAATTTTATAAACTAAATTCTCATAATAGAAGCATAATAGAAGTATAATGAAAAAAAAATTCTCAAGGACCTATTTGTCCTTCGAACTTTATTTGTAAAATGACGTCAATGACTTATTTGTCCTTCGAACTTTTTTCCCCTTCCAACGTGGCACCGTAACGGACACCTGTATACCGTTTCAGCCACGTCAGCCAGTTCCGTTAGGTGTATGAGAGACAAATAGACGGAAGGACTAAACTGTCCTCCGTTTGTTAAAGTCAGGGACTTTTTTGTATTTAAATTTTGTCAGGGATGTATTTGTCAAAAGTTTGAAAAGTCAGGGACATATCTGTCTTTTTCCCTAAAAAATATTGATTATCGGTTTCAAAGACAAAAAGTCATTTCCAATATTTTCAAATAACAGGTTTTATGGCACAGGATTCGGTGGTCCAGGAACCTTTGGACCACTTAGTGGTTCAAGTAGAAAACATGTTTTTAGAGTTTTTTTATCAATTGCTACGTAGTTCTTGAACTAATTTTAATTACAAATCAACCCCATATATTTTATTTAATTATAAAAATAGTTTTTTATTTTATAAATTATTATTTTATCAATTATCAATTATATTTATTAACAATCAAATACAAAAATAACAACCAATTATATCCTCCATTCATCCTAATAATTCCAATTGATTAAAAAATTAACTTTGATCTCGTTACGTTCGTCCATGGCATCCAAATCGTGTTTCCTTGAAATTCAATCGATTGGTTTTTCAAAACAATCGATTGAATGATAACTCAATCGATTGGTTTACACTATATCACAAAACAATCGATTGAAAGTTGTAAGGTAGAATGGTAAAAAGCTTCTACCAATCGATTGTTTATACTTTCCAATCGAATGAATGCCTCAAAACAATCGATTGTTGTTGTTACTCAATCGATTGAATTCACGAAAACAACATGGATTTGCCAAATACAATCGATTGGAAAGTGATGACATTGAAGTTTTAGCCAAATTCAATCGATTGGTAATGTAATCCAATCGATTGGTAATGTAATCCAATCGATTGGAAGGTGATGAAGTTGAATGTTTTGCCAATTTCAATCGATTGGTAATGGTACTTAAAATTTATAAAACGTCAATGATATTTTTTTAAAATTAATTTATAAAATTTTTTAGATTTGTGTATTATGAAAAGTAAAAAAAAAATTATAGTAGAGTAAAACTTAGCTGAAACCAAATAACATAGTGTAACACACATCTTTGATCAATGTTAAAAAAAAAATTAGCCTAATTATGTACATAAAATCCTAAAAAATACAGTTCTATCTTTTTTAATTAAGTTAGCTTTAAAATACCAATAATGCTTTTTCATGTGCTGCTTTTAATCTAAAATCCTAGAAAAAAATTGATTTAAAATATTATAATGTTATTATATTGGCACAACACTTTATTTTTGTATGATAAATATAAGTACATTTTTATATAAAGTATTTAAAAATGTACTCCTATTATAAAAAAATATTTAAAAAGTCATTAAATTTTTATATGTTATTAAAATTTAATAAATACAAGTACATTTTTATATGTTATTTTTAATTCAATGTACTAATAGGAGTTAAAATTAATTTATATTTAATAATTTTATACTAAAATTAATTTACTATAATTTTGTTTTATACTTCTTTTAGTATATTTTTTTATATTATATAGTATTTTTTCTAGTATCTTATTGTACAATGTGTAATTCGAATTACCATTTGATTCGAAATGTGAGTAATTCGAATCAATTTGATTCGAACTTCTTCCTACTCACGTTCCTACTAATTCGAATTGATACAATTCGAATTATGCTTTTATAATTCGTTCTAAGTTGATTCGAATTACTTGTATGCAATGGTTGGGAATAATTGGAGCTGTATTGATTCGAATTATTAAGGAATGTAATTCGAATAAAGTTGTTTCGAATTACATTAAAGTGTGCTTTGGTGAATTCTTGTATCAGATTCTTATTTGGCTTATATGCGTAATAAACTTCTCTCCTTGGCTTAAATACGTTTTTTACCCTCAGTTTTATATTAACTCTAAATATATTAAAAGAATTTACTCAATATATTCTAACATTTAACTAATTGCAAACACTTATCCCAAAACATATTTACAAAAATTAGAGCACTGATTACTAATATTTTAACGAAACTAAATTTGTGCATAACACAAATAAATAAATTAAGCATACTTACTACTTGATACGCTGCTACCTTATCAATATTATATACTTTTTGTATTTTTTACTCTGCCTTATTTGAATAAAAGCAAAAGGTACTATTGATCGGCAAAATTAATTTTATAAATTACCAATCTATAAATTAATTTTATGTACCATTACCAATCGATTGAAATTGGCAAAACATTCAACTTCATCACCTTCCAATCGATTGGATTACATTACCAATCGATTGAATTTGGCTAAAACTTCAATGTCATCACTTTCCAATCGATTGTATTTGGCAAATCCATGTTGTTTTCGTGAATTCAATCGATTGTTTTGAGGCATTCATTCGATTGGAAAAGTATAAACAATCGATTGGTATAAGCTTTTTACCATTCTACCTTACAACTTTCAATCGATTGTTTTGTGATATAGTGTAAACCAATCGATTGAGTTATCATTCAATCGATTGTTTTGAAAAACCAATCGATTGAATTTCAAAGAAACACGATTTGGAAGCCATGGACGAACGTAACGAGATCAAAGTTAATTTTTTAATCAATTGAAATTATTAGGATGAATGGAGGATATAATTGGTTGTTATTTTTGTATTTGATTGTTAATAAATATAATAGATAATTGATAAAATAATAATTTATAAAATAAAAAACTATTTTTATAATTAAATAAAATATATGGAGTTGATTTGTAATTAAAATTAGTTCAAGGACTACGTAACAATTGATAAAAAAATTCTAAAAACATGTTTTTTACTTGGACCACTAAGTAGTCCAAAGGTTTCTGGACCACCGAATCCTGTGCCAGGTTTTATTTATAGCATCCTTCTCTTCTCAATAGGGTGAAAACTGAAAAGTTGAGAAAAGTTAGACCGTGTCTCACTCTTAATAGGTTAGGCTTGCAATGCAGTTACATGGTTTGAGTCTGTCTCTAAAACTTGTTAAAAGATCTGGTCATTTTTTTAATATTTAGAAAACTAATTTATTTTAAAAAAGTATTTATGTATAATATGCCAAATTCAATATTTACAACAATATTTAAGCTTTTTAAGCATTTAAAATATATAAAGTCGCATTTCATCTAGCATCTGGTAGAATCCAAACACCTCAGACCTCATCATCTTCATTGTTGAAGCTGAAGCCACCCCTCGAACGAGAACCACTTGATGCTGATAAATTCTCTCTTTTATGTATTTTGCTGGATTAGAAAACGGAAAATGTTAGTGGGTAGAGACTTTGGAAGCAGTGATTTTGGACTCAACCTATTTCCATAATTACAATGGCATTACATTTTTTAGTCTTTTTAGTAGCTATTGTTTTGTCTGTGAAGCTTGCCAGTCTTAACTTGCATTTGCAAATGTGGTTGCTGCATAGATAATGCTTGTAATTCTGGTTTTTGTGTGAGGATTTATTGATGCCACTATGATAATTATTTGGATATGATGTGCTGTTATTGTTCTTGGCTTAAGATGGTCGTCCAAGGGTTACTTTTGACAATACTGCTGCAGGCCTTTGTGGTTGAAACGTACATAGGGCCATGCCGAGATTGTGGAATACGAAGCTAGATTCTGGCAGTTATGGGGAGAGGCCAGTTCCTGCAAGTGTGCAATTACGGCAGATCATCCTCTTGCATGAAGGCAAGGCTGTGAGTAGTTATTGACTTTTGTAGTTGGATTGTACTAATATAAGTGCTTGCACTTGGAATTGATCTGTTCATTTTCCAATGTACCACAACAATTCTTTTATTCAAGCCACTATCTGTAAGGTTAATGGAGTAAGCTGAGACTTTGTTGAAACACATATTTTATGGACACATTAGTATACAAATGCCCATAAAATACATGTATTTAATGTTTCTCCAAAATGTTGAGACACATATACAATTAATTGGACACAATTTTTTACACTTTATCCCTTATTAATTTTTAAAATAATAATTTTATTTTATCTCAAATCCTAATTTTTTTTCTCTATCCAGAGAGATGCTCACCATCCTCCGTCCTCCCTCCATCTTTCCTCCGCCACTAACCTCTCGCTCAATCATTACTCTTTCTGCCACCGTTACTGCCACTGCATCTCCTCCTTCATCCAGATCTGCCGCCGCTGCTACGTCTCTTCCTTTGTCCATATCTGCGATTGTCGCCTCTCCCCCCTTCGCAGCACCCAGGACCGCCTCTCCCTCTTCCTCTTTTAGTCTGCCATTGCCGCCTTTCTCTCTACCTCGGTTCTTCTCCTTTTACAGATCTGCTCCTCAGTCACCTTCTCTCCTTTCGTTTTTCTTTTTTCTTTTGAAAAGTAAATATTTTTGTTGATTCTTGTGAAATTTTTGCAGGCTGATTTGTGATGAACTATGTGTGATGATAAATCTAGTGGTGGAAATGATGGATAGTAGTGGCAGCAATGGTGGTTAATTTTTTTGTTTTAAAACAAAATTTATTATAGGGATAATATGGACTTTTTTTAATTTTATTGTGTCTTGTTCAATACTTAAATATTTTACCAAACACAATACATATAATTTGTGTCTATGTCTTTAATGTTTATATCTTTGTCTCAAGAATTACAAAAACCAAACACTGCCCTAAGGATCCTCCCCACCCACCAAAAATAAAACTTTTTTTTGCCAAAAATACGAATGTTTAGTCAGGTTTGAAGTTATTTGTACATCTCTAAATCTCAATTATCAACATGATCAATAGTTAAAATATATTAGCATATACCTGCTTCTTGTATATTAAAAGGGGAATTATTTGAGTACAAAAGAATGAGATCCCAGAAAACAAAATCACAAAAAATTTCTCCCCTCAATTTAAGTGTTAAAAAATCAAGTCAAAATTGACTCGAGCCAATCTGATGTCAATTCATATGCTACAAATGTTACAGCACCAGCTGGTGCAGCTTTAACAGTTGATGGGATGATCCCCTTATACAGACCAGCCCAACCTTCTGCCTGTGATATCCGTTTCATGGCGTCAAACATGTTTCTGTACGCACGGTGTTCCACACGAGCTCCATATCTTGGATGCCTTTGCAGACCTTCAATCTGGAGGAAAGAAAGCATGAAGATCCATAACTACATACTCGATGGACGTCCATAACGATAGGGCATGAGAAGCCATTTGTTCAGCATGCGTTCAATGGGTAGGTATGAGCTCAGGATCTAGTTCTAAAGGGGAAGGGAAGAAATAATAAAATAGATTCATAATTACCCTGAAAGAAAGAGGGTCTGTCAGATTCTAAAAATCTACCTGAAATCTTTTCTTGACTACATCAAGTGGATGACAAACAAGCTTAGCGCATGTACCAGCAGCCAACCCACACAGGAAAAGTTGAAAGCTAGATAGGCTATCTTCTCCAATAGCATTTGAGTATTGAGTGTGGTTCCATGCCTACAATTTTCACATAATATGACAATTACAAATGAGGAGATATCAAAGAATCTCTCACTATAAGGAATACTTATAAAGCAAAACATTTATTGGCTGCATGTCAAGGAATTCAATTTTACAACTATATAAACCAAATTTGTACAGTCCCAACTTTGTACAGTCCCATTTTAACATATACCTTATTCTACTATTTCCATACAATTGTTATAAAACAAGCTGAAATACACCTGACACAAGGTATGCCTAGATGCATTGCTCTATAATGGCCTCCATATGTAAAACTGACGGAATCAAATGTCTAGATATCTGGAATGTGCTAACATGTGGAAGGTAGACATTAGGAAAGTGAGACATAAAACTGTAAACCTCATATCTGCATAAACTCATCATAGGATTCCAAATAGCTTATCAATGCATTTCATATAATTCTAGATCTTACAGATTCATTTCACTTAAACCAAGATTGTAATATTACAGCACTGAAGAGACACACATACTAGAATGACAAAAATGCTGAATATTAGAGAACCAAAAAAATGAAACTAAGTTACTCTGTTTTCAACTTTCAACATGATTGGCGGCATTTAATGCATGCAGGGAACAATCATGTCAATAGAAAACAAATAGAAAAAGGACTGAGATTTTACCATAGCCCAACGTTTAAACGTATCGTAAGTACCAAATTGTAGGCCTGCATAAGGTATAATCTCAACTAGCGTTGGTGACAGTCCGGCATACAAGCCAGAGAAACCACGAGTCTTAACAATGTCAACGAATGCTGACCTCATGTTTGGATAAACCTAGATGATGGGAAAACATTAGCATAGCATAGTTATTAACTCAAATCACGAATAACCTCATTATATGCATTCAAAAGGTTAAAAATTCTATTGTCAAAGACCAGGAGCTCAGTCTTTTCAATTCTTCTGTTTTTCTGACCTCTGCAGGGTGAAACACAAAATTACATTACATTAATTTATTTCAAATCCTCATTTAATAATGTTGATACCTTCGGTTCACCTTGAGAAGCTAATATGGTTCGAAGGAGATCAAAAGGATATGATCCTACAGTAGCTGTACACCCAGCTAATGCCCCACTCACATAGGATAGATAAGGGCTCAAATTAATGTGATTCTCTGCAGAAACAGAAAGCAAGCAATGAGCAACATACACCTACAACAGGAAATTTATGATAATTATTTATAAACTGCACAGGGACGCAGGTTTTGGTCTGCATATATATAGTTTATGCTACAGAAAGCATCCTACCCTAAAGTGACTTGCAAAAATAATTCAGCAAATGAAGTTTGACATTATGGTAAAATATGCGGACCTACATTTTCAAAAATTATCGATAATAATGTGAGAAATCTAGGAGATAGGTTCACACTGCTCATCAGGCTAATATGTTGGGCTAAGAAATAACAGTTGAAAACAAAACTGAATACCTGATTTGGAAGAACCAGAGGCAAAAGATTTTAACTTGTGCAAAACTGTGAACTGTATGGATGTATATGGCATAACCATGAGCAAAGCTGGTACATTGCCCCGCCAAAAACCCTGTAACATGTCGCACACAAAAAATGATAATACACAATTACACATTTTTTCCATCGAAAAATGGTTGGCAAAAAACCTCTAGGAAACTACTTTAAGAATAAGCATTATCGGGAAAGGGTAGCCTAGTGCTTAAGGTTCCTACCTAATGTGATATGGGGAGAATATAAGTGTGTATTCTTAACCCCCACTAATGGACAAACTATTCTATTACTCCAACCCATGACTTATAGGCCACAAGGCAGCAACCTTGTTACAGTAAAGCTCTTCCTCTCGATGCAAGCAAGCGCTATCACATAAAATAATTTCACCAACAACTATTTGGTAACAGTTCAAGGGGACTACAAATGCAGCACCAGAATTAACAGTGAAAGAGCAGTAGGCAATTTAACCATAATTATAAAAGCTTAGTTATTTTACCCGTATGCCTTCTTCTCTAAAGATATCTTTGCTTGCTTGAAGCATGCCAGTATATTTTGATGGTGCAGAAATTTCCTTGCGTAGTAAAGCCCATGAAGATGTGGGCTCGAGTTGAACCTGAAAATAAATGGGAAAAGCATTCTTCAGCTCAATACTTGATATGATAACGGAGCAGGAGATAATGAATAGCCATGACTCTCCAGAATCCTATATCTCATAAAAGTTAAAAACATTACATAGTGCATAGACACAAATCACACTGAAACATGCCAAACCCCATGTTAACGCAATTATCCTAACGTCACATGATTTTTTAAGAACAATAATGGCAACCACTGAGAAATCCATGGTACATTAACTAAGTAATTGGAAATGTTTTGATGGCCATGAATGAATATAATTCTCTAAATGGTCAATAGACCATTTTTTGTTTGCTGAGGGTATGTTGAAAGGAAAATAACTACATGAAGCCATATTTTCAATTTCCAGCCACACATCTATAATCAAGCAACAACAAAGCAAATTATACTCCATACATTTCACACCAGATTGTATATCACACCCATGATTGCAACAAGAACTACATAGTCATTTAGCCATACTCTTTCCAAATTCCAACCAGTTAAACTTTAGGTGAGCCGCATCACATCAAAGTAAAAGTGGAACAGATTACCAAAACAAAGCCCATTGTGACATAAATGATATAATGGCACACCCTGGAAATTGATTCTCTGCCATATGCTATTCATTAGTTACAAAATCAAAAACTGGTTTCCAGCAAAATTTTGACAGTGACATGAGTCTTTGCCAAGCAGTATACATCTCCCTAAAATATTTTTTTAAAAAAATAACTATATAAAAAAATTGCCAGGCTAATGTTTGTCCCCAAGTTCCATTCTGTCTCTATTTAGTGAAGTTTCAGCAGCTCTTACCAAACTGTATATGAGACACCATCTTCAATACTCAATAGTTCTAGAACCTAGAAGAAGCAAGTTTTAATAGTGTTTGAATTCTCAATGTACCGGTTTTTGTACTTCCCCTTGCTTATTAATTACTCTATCCACTATTTCATACCCTCTATATATCATACAAAATTAGCAATAATCTTCTTATGATTACTTTTGTAAATGCAGCATAAAACACAAGTATGAATATGACAAAAAAAATGATCATGATAAGAAAAAGAGTTGACCTGGAACCTAATCTTAATAACATCAAGGGGAGAGGTAACTGTTCTTGATATAGCACCAGAAATAGCTCCAGCAGAGGAATCAATCAACGCTCTCTTCAGCTGGCTCGGCTCTTCCTCCTCCATTGCCATACTCTCTTCCCTTTTCCAACTACCACCTACAACAAATCGTCAAAACAGTTCATTCTTTTGACCCATTGACAAAATAAAAATAAAAAAATCGAGGACATGGATTGAGAAAATTAGGGTTTCTTTCTTAATTGGGTAAAAACGGCAACGTTTTGGAGGGGAACTCACCGACAATCGAGGACGGGGAAGGAGGCAATGGAGAAGGACGCAGGCATTTAGAGAGAGAAAGAAAAACGGTATTTGATTGGTTGAATTGAATTGAAGACTGTCTAAGAGATTTGTTTGAAGGAATTTAGAAGAGTCCAAGGAAGAAAGAAACTAATTTATTTGTTGTAATAACTAAAAAAATAAATAAATTATGGGTTGAGTTGAGTTGTGATGGAGAGAGTGATTCTGGGAATGAAGTCAAGCTTTTAGTTGTTCTTCTTTTTGCTGTTTGGTACGGGTCAAGATTCTTTCCTACTTTGCAATCTTCTATACTTTTCTATTTTTCTGTTTTTTTTTTAACTAAAATTTAAAATAATATACTTGCATGAAAAACAAGAGAGACTTCAAAGTTTAAACAAGAGAATTTATCACGCGTCAAAACTCAAAACCCAAAAAAGAAGATTAAAAAAAAATTTGTTAAAACTAGTCAAAATCAAAATTCAAAAGTCATCCTGTCATGCACACAGACAATCCCTATTTTGGTCAGAATAAATAATCTACTAAGTTTAAAATATAATAAAGGTTAAAATTTTTTCAAAATAAATTAATAATTTAGTATACTTATACATTAGCACAAATTGTAGTGATATTTTTATGAAAATATTTTTATATGAAAATGATATAACAAATAGTTAGATAATGCAGTTAAATATATTTAGTCAAATATTTTAAATTATGAAAAATTTTTAAAGGTTAATAATTTTTAGTATTTTTTTGTTAATATTTGATTAATACAAATACTAAATTATCTTTAGTAAATATAATTTATAGATGTAAATTATGAGTGCAAACTGTATTAATTTATATGTGTAAAATTTTAGTAAATATAAGTCAAAATTATATGCTTTTTGTATATAAAATTTCTGTAAATATAAGTACAAATTATTAATAGTCCAGTGCTAATAAAAAATAATAACATTTACTGATAATATTGCATTACTTTTAAATTATTTAACAATTTATAATATTACTTTTATATAAAAATATTTTTGTTAAAGTAACCACCTCCTTATAAAGCTACGTAGAGAGATATGGTGATAACTAATAAGAGATTTAGATAACTTGTATGCATTTTCAGAAAATAGTTTTCTTTTATGATAAATTATATGCTTTTTTTTGTTAAATATTATATGCCTTTTGTTATTAAGGATAAATATTTTGTGCAAGATTAAAAAAATAGAAATTAATATTTGTTAATGATCATGTTGAATTAGATAAAGAGAGAGAAAATCAGTTAGTTAGTTAAGTTGTTTCTCTTTCTTATAAAATTGTAATCTATTCTTGTGTAATTAACTTTGCCTAATGCATTAGTACATGAGCATAAATGTTGCAATTTTGATTATGACAGACACACTAATAACAATTCATGCAATACAAAATTTTATCTCAAATTATTCTTCTCTATCTCATTCAAACTTCATCATGGTATTCAGAGTTTAGGAAAAAGATCCATGACATCTATCAATTATCATTTCTTTTTCATCCTCTACCTCCACCACCTCTCTTTCTGTACCCGTCATTGACAAGCTCAATGATGACAATCATAGAACATCGCAGAAGCTTGCATTTCACGTCATTCATGCCAACAAACTTGGTAATCATCTTGATTCCTCAAAAACTCCATCACAATTTGAGAATGATGCTGCACGAACTGCAGGTATTGAATCTACTTTTTTACTGATTGGAAGGTTAAAGATCACAACTTAATGATATGAATTTTTAATTTTATGGATCTGTCATTCAAAAATCAAATACTTGATTGTGAGTATATACATCAAGCTTGGGTAATAATTCAAGAATATTTTACAAAGATTTCCAAGATTCGGGTACAACAACTTAAAGCACAACTCAAACTTATTCGCAAACAAGGTATCGAAGCAGCTGAATATCTGAAAAAAGATTTGCTGTAATTATAGATGATTTAACAGAAGAGTATGCCATGTATATTTCTTTCATCATGCCTAAATATGATTCATTGTCTTTGATTGAGATTGAAGGTATATTACTATATTACTTGCACATAGAAAGAGTCCAAAAAATAAAATTAGGGACTAATGGCTATACATGCAAATTATGTTCAAGCTCCATCACAATTTGGTAGAGGAACTTGCAAGAACTCCTTTGGTGGAATGGACGCAGTGAAAGATTCTTTGGTAGAGAAGGTAGGTTCTCGAATATAGATGCTAGACCTCAATGTCAAGTTTGCTAAAGATTTGGCCATACAACTATGACATGCTTTCATCACTTTGATTCTTCTTGTCAACATACTCCTCTTGTATTCAACTCATCAACAACATGACAACCTTAACCTCCTCTATCAATCTTTCATACACCTCGAGCATATTTGGCTACTCCATCTACTCTCACTGATTCTTCTTGGTTGCCAGATACTAGTGCAAACCACCATATCACTGGTGATGCACATCATATGCTTACATCATCTGCATATAATGGATCAAATCAAATCTTGCTAGGTAATGGCAAAGGTAGTAGAATTTCACATTATGAAAAATTATTTTTAGTTAGCCTTATACATAAAAAGCTTTCTTATTAGATAAACTATTTCTCTCTCCTGAAATCACATATAATCTTGTGAGTATTCAAAAATTTGCTGCTGATAATCATTGCTACTTTGAATTTCATCATGATGCTTGTCTTATAAAATTTTGGAAAACTCAGAAAATGCTTCTTTGGAGCACACCTAAGCAAGGCATTTATGTTTTTGATTGTGTGGCTGTGACATCTTCTAATTCTACCTGTTATAATCTTGCTCCTATTTCTGATAAAAATAATAATTTTTATTTCTTTGATTCCAACTCTAGCAATTCCTAGGGACTTAATAGCGAAAATTGACTCTTACACACACTGGCATCACAGACTTGAACAATGTGCATCCAAGACTATTCTCAATGTAATGAATAAATACAATGTGAATTCTTCTTCTAAAATTGTTCCTTCCAATGTATGTGAATTTTGTTGCAATGCTAAAATGCATCTCCTTCCCTTCTTTATTGATTCTTTTAATGTTTTTGCACCTTTAGAAATAGTATATGGTGACATTTTGATACGGATTTTCGGAAACTACTATCGATAAGTGCACCAATTCGTATCAAGTAATACTACAGGAATGGGTTATTGTTCCTACGAGGATTAACGGTCTAAGAAAACAACGGTCAATTGATTAATCTAGTCAGACAATCAAAATTTAGGATTTTAGAATTCCTTAACATAAAAAACAGTAAATAAAATACAGTAAATAATAAATGATTGAGAGAGTAATATGATTAAAAGAGTTAACGTTTCAGAAATGTTGAACTTCAGGAAGAATGCTTTTCACTCTTTACTTTAATCATGCAAGATGTATCTATGGCAAATCATTAGTAATCAAATCCCAATCCCTTGATAATTTAATTTCTCTTAACTTAATAAACCAATTTTTTGATTAATTGATTATGAAAAAAGGTGAAGTACGTTCATTGATTTATAAACCACACAATTCACAAGAGTTAACCCTAGTTGATTCGATATCACTTATCAAGTCTAGTTTCAAAAACTTAAAGAATTGTGAGAAAGAGTTTTCAAGCTTAATTCCAAAAACTAAGTTTTCCAATATGATCATTAGAATTTATTTAAGATTAGAACTATTTTTCAATAGATTCAAACCCTTGTGATGAAGAACGAAAGACTCTTTCTTGAGAAATTATCAATGCATTAATCAAAAGTAGAAAAGCTATAACATTAGTCATTAGAATCAACAGAGCTCTTAACCTTAACCAAGGAGATTACTCGTATTAAGCTTCAAAACAAAAAACAATATCTAAAAAATGGCCAAAAGGTCCTGTCCAAGTTTTTTAGAAGCCTTTATTTTATACTAAACCTAAAACAAAACCTAAAATTCAAATTCAAACTTCATTAAAACAGAATCAAATCAAATCTTTCACAATTAATCTTCAGTTCTCATTGTGATTTAGGTCCAAAACTTAGTGATTCAATCTTTTTGCATGCAATGTAGGCTTGGGTGATACTTAAAGTGCTTGTGGATTCTTGGGCCTTGGGCGTGTGGCACCCCCACCCATTGAAGTGTTGCACGCCAATCTTTTCAAGCCCCTAGGAAGCAGCTCCTTGGGCGTGTGGCACACCCGCTCTTTGACATGTTGCACGCCAATTTCTTCAAGTCCCTGGGAGTAACCATCTTGAGCATGTGGCACGCCCACTTCTTGACATGTTGCACGCCAATTTTTAACATTGGATGAGGCTTCGAAGGTGTGTAGAAACGTCACACCCTTGTTGATTGGCGTGTGGCACGCCATAAATTGGTTCATCCTTGAGGTCCATCCCTGGGTGTGTGGCATGCCCTAGCCTTGGTGTGTTGCATGCTCACTTCCTTTCCTGGCCTGGGAGCCCTTCCTTAGGCATATAGCATTCCCAACCTTCGCGTGTTGCATGACCACTTTCTTGCTTGAACTGCCTTGTATTGAGCCTCTGAAAAGTTAGTTAAACATGCCATGCCCTTGCAATGGCATGTGGTATGCCACCTTCTCCCTTGGTTCTTCTTTCGGCGTGTGGCATGCCCTCTTGCTAGCGTGTTGCACACTACCTCAAATCTTGAATCATGGGAGCTAATGAGCGGATAATTTATACGCTTTTTGGCATTGTTTTTAGTATGTTTTAGTTAGTTTTTATTATATTTTTATTAGTTTTTAGTTAAAATTTACTTTTCTGGACTTTACTATGAGTTTGTGTGTTTTTCTGTGATTTCAGGTATTTTCTGGCTGAAATTGAGGGACCTGAGCAAAAATCTGATTCAGAGGCTGAAAAGGACTGCAGATGCTGAAAAGGACTGCAGATGCTGTTGGATTCTGACCTCCCTGCACTCGAAGTGGATTTTCTGGAGCTACAGAAGCCCAATTGGCGGAATCTCAACTGCGTTGGAAAGTAGAAATCCTGGGCTTTCCAAAAATGTATAATAGTCCATACTTTCCCCGAGATTTGATGGCCCAAACCGGTGTTCCAAATAAGCTCAAAACTGCCCGGCATTTAACGCCGGAACTGGCACAAGAATGGGAGTTAAACGCCCAAACTGGCACCAAAGCTGGCGTTTAACTCCAAGAAAAGTCTCTACACATAGAAGCTTCAATGCTCAGCCCAAGCACACACCAAGTGGGCCCGGAAGTGGATTTTTATGTCATTTACTCATCTTTGTAAACCTTAGGCTACTAGTTCTTTATAAATAAGACCTTTTGCTATTGTATTTTCATCTTGGTTCTTCTGGTTCCCTCTTTGGGGCCGAAGCCAATGATCACTTTTGTTCTTATGTATTTTCAATGGTGGAGTTTTTACACACCATAGATTAAGGTGTGGAGCTCTGCTGTACCTCGAGTATTAATGCAATTACTATTGTTCTTCTATTCAATTCAGCTTGTTCTTATTCTAAGATATTCATTCGTACCCAAGAACATGATGAATGTGATGATTATGTGACGCTCATCATCATTCTCACTTATGAACGCATGCCTGACAACCACTCCCGTTTTACAAGCAAACAAGGCTTGAATGTTTATCTCTTGGATTCCTTAATCAGGATCTTCGTGGTATAAGCTAGAATTGATGGCGGCATTCAAGAGAATCCGGAAGGTCTAAACCTTGTCTGTGGTATTCTGAGTAGGATTCAATGATTGAATGACTGTGACGAGCTTCAAACTCCTGAAGGCTGGGCGTTAGTGACAGACGCAAAAGAATCAATGGATTCTATTCCAACCTGATTGAGAACCGACAGATAATTAGCCGTGCCGTGACAGGGTGCGTTGAACATTTTCACTGAGAGGACGGAACTGTAGCCACCGACAACGGTGATGCCCAACATACAGCTTGCCATGGAAAGGAGTAAGAATGATTGAATGAAAATAGTAGGAAAGCAGAGAGACGGAAGGGACAAAGCATCTCCATTCGCTTATCTGAAGTTCTCACCAATGAATTACATAAGTATCTCTATCTTTACTTTATGCTTTATTCATATATCATCCATAACCATTTGAATCTGCCTGACTAAGATTTACAAGGTGACCATAGCTTGCTTCATACCAACAATCTCCGTGGGATCGACCCTTACTCGCGTAAGGTTTATTACTTGGACGACCCAGTGCACTTGCTGGTTAGTTGTGCGAAGTTGTGAAACTATGTTTAGACCATGGTATTGAGCACCAAGTTTTTGGAGCCATTACCGGGGACTGTTTGAGTTGTGAAAAGAATGAATCACAATTTCGTGCACCAAGTTTTTGGCGCCGTTGCCGGGGATTGTTGAGTTTGGACAACTGACGGTTCATCTTGTTGCTTAGATTAGGTATTTTTCTTCAGAGTTCTTAAGAATGAATTCTAATATTTTAAGGTGATGTTCTTATCATCACCAAAGCTGATTGATTTTCATCAATTTAGCTCTTGAATGCAATGTCCTGCTAAAGCTTGGCTAGCCATGTCTAATTTCTTTAGACTGAAGCTTTAGACTAACATTGCATGATTCCTGGAATTCTCATTAAGAATTTTGATACCTTTATTTTCTTTTCCACTTAATTTTTGAAAAAATCCAAAAAAATTCACAAAATCATAAAAATCAAAAATACTTTTATGTTCCTTATTTGAGTCTAGTGTCTCATTTTAAGTTTGGTGTCAATTGCATGTTTCTGTTCTTCTTGCATTATCGAATTCATTCATGTGTCTTAATTGATCTTCAAGTTGTTCTTGATGATTTCCTTGTTATGATCTTTAAATTCTCTTGACCTGAGTGTTTTGTTGTTTCTCATATGCATTCTCATTTTGTTAGTGTCAATGGTATACAAACTGCTAAGTTTGGTGTCTTGCATGCATTGTTATTTGATTTTAGTTACATTTTGATTATTAAATATCCAAATTTTTTTTAATTTGTGTCTTTTCAAGTCAATAATACAGAGAATTGAAGATTCAGAATATACAGCAGAGGAATTACACAGAAAAAGCTGGGCGTTCAAAACGCCTAGTGAAGAAGGCAAACTGGCGTTTAAACGCCAGCCAAGGTGCCTGGTTGGCCGTTTAACGCCCAAAAGGGTAGTGTTTTGGGCGTTAAACGCCAGAATGGATACCATTCTAGGCGTTTAACACCAGGATGGCACAAGAGGGAAGATTTTGTTTTTAACTCAAATTTTTTTCAAGTTTTCAAAATTTTTCAAAATCAAATCTTTTTCAAATCATATCTTTTCAATCATATGTTTTCAAAATCAATTTCTTTCCATTTTCAAAAATACTTGCTATCAATTAATGATTTGATTCAACATTTCAAGTATGTTGCCTTTTCTGTTGAGAAAGGTTTAATGTTTGAATCATATCTTTTCTTGTTAGCCAAGTCATTAATTTTTAAAATCAAATCTTTTTAAATTGTTTTTCAAATCATATCTTCTCAACCATATCTTTTTAAAACTATATCTTTTCAATCATATATTTTTCTCACATCTTTTTTAAAATAGTTTTCAATCATATCTTTTTTATTTCTAATTTCAAAATTTTTTTCAAAAATTACTTGATTTCTTTTTCACTCTTAGTTTTCGAAAATCAATTAGTTTTTTTTACATGTTTTTAAAATCTTTTACTTAATTTTCAAAAATTTCTTCCCCTCTTCTCACATCCTTCTATTTATGGACTAACACTCCTCCTCAATGCACAATTCGAACTCTGTCTTTGGTGATAAGTTCGAATTCTTCTACCTCCTCCTTCTATTTTTCTTTTCCTCTGACACCTTAAGGAATCTCTATACTGTGACATAGAGGATTCCATATTTTCTTGTTCTCTTCTCTTTCATATGAGCAGGAGCAAAGACAAAAGCATTCTTGTTGAGGCTGACCCTGAACTTGAAAGGACCCTGAAGCGAAAGCTAAGAGAGGCTAAATGCTTTGTTTTCAAGCTTTGTACCTTGAGCTTAGCTTTGAATCTAAATGCTTTATTTCAAGCTTTGCTTGATACATAAGCCCCATAAACACTTGACTGAGAGGCTCTTTGAGCTTATATTTCTTTTACTTTCCTTAATCAGTGGTGCTCAGAACCTTGGACTTCTCTTTCTTGGGGGTGCTTTGCATCTTGAGTGTAGCTGTGACTTCTAAATGCTTTATTTCAAACTTTGCTTAATGCATAAACACCACAAGCACTTGACTAGGAGGCTCTTTGAGCTTATGTTTCTTTTCAACATTCCAGTTAGTGGTACTCAGAGCCTTTGGCTTCTCTTTTAACCTCTTTTTTATTAAGTGTTATTCAATATATTTTGCTTCTTCAAGGCTTTGTCAATTGTAAGGATTCTATAATAGTCCTCTAGATTAAAGTCTCAAGCAATTTTGCTCAGTTTGTGTTGAACATTCTGAGTTAGTTTGACCTTCCAAACTTAAATAGTCATGCTCTTTTTGTTCAACCCCTTTTTTCTTTTTATTTCGTTCTTGGTACTGATCTTTGCTTGCTTTATGTAATAAGCACAATTACATTGATAGGTGGTAATAAACAAGACATAATAAGTAATTGAAGGAAAGAAATCACAAATGCATTAGATAAGACAAATAAAATAACATACATGCAAACAATTAAAAGGAAAGAAGCACATATAGCAAATAGAATAGAACTCAACCACCTTAATTGTTATTGCTATCATCTCTATCATCTTTCTCATCATCATCTTCATCTTAATCATCTTCATCATCCTCATCATCATTACTTTGGTGTGGTTCTCTGGCTTTCCACATCTCTTGTTGTGGGTCAAGAGATTGCTAATTGATGTTGACATTCTCATGGAAGAGTTAATTATGAATTCAATCACCAACCTTTGGATATGGTGCCATTGCTAGATTAGATACTTGTATTTCCATACATAGCTAGGTAGTTCACTTTGCACTCCATGACTTGCTTGAAATTTTCGAGTATAGCCCATTGATTTTCTTTTTCATGTATGATATGATTGATGAGTCTCCCTTGGTTCAATTGTTCCATCCTAAGTTGCTCAAGTGATATGGTCAGTTGTTGCCAATATTTAGGAGGTGGTAGCGATAAGACTTGAGGGATAGAGGATTCTGCTTCTTGAGTTAGTTGCGGTGGAGGCAGTTATTGAGCTTCCCTTCTTAGTGGCCTTGGCCTTTGCATACGTGGGATGAGCATCACTCTTTTCATTTGTGTGTAATTGGGTGATCCAATCTGATTGAACACATCTTCATCAAACTCAACCCTGCTTCTTCATAGAGTCTATGAATGAGGTTTGGGGATCTATGTTTTACTTTCTTTAATACACTTTCAACCATGCGTTGGAGGGAAAATTATTTCCTCCACACTCACCTCCTCTTTGGTCATGATATAGTTGATTACAATGGCTCTTTCTTTAGCCACTTTAGAGTTGTTAGAAGAAAGGATAATGAACCTCCTCACAAACTCAAACTAAGCTCTTGCTGCCAGAACAAGATAACTTCTTTTCAATTGGTTTGGGTTCCCTTCGACATCATTTTTATTGGGTCCCAATACGCAAATATCATTTATGATATCATCGTACCTTGGATAGTTACTTAGTCTCTGCTCACAGCTCATTATAGAAAAAGAAGAAGAAGATGGATCTCCCAGTTTTAAAACTCTTCATATCGCATTGAGTCCAAAGTCCACAGGTTTACCTCTTACATAGCTCATATAAGAGGATTCTAGTTGTCTATCCATTGTAGGGTTTACATAGAACTCTTGGACTAGCAAGAGTCCCACTTTATTAGGTGGGTTACTGGTGCGCGAAATTGTGATCACTATTTTTACACAGAACAATCCCCGGTAATGGCTCCAAAGACTTGGTGCACAATACCATGGCATAAGCACAACTTCGCACAACTAACCAGCAAGTGCACTGGGTCGTCCAAGTAATACCTTACGCGAGTAAGGGTCGATCCCACGGAGATTGTTGGTATGAAGCAAGCTATGGTCACCTTGTAAATCTCAGTCAGGCAGACTCAAATGGGTATAGTGATAAACGAATAAAGCATAAAGATAAAGATAGAGATACTTATGTATATCATTGGTGAGAGCTTCAGATAAGTGTATGAAGATGCCTTCCCTTCCTCTCTCTGCTTTCCTACTGTCTTCATCCAATCCTTCTTACTCCTTTCCATGGCAAGCTCATGTAGGGTTTCACCGTTGTCAGTGGCTACCTCCCATCCTCTCAGTGAAAACGTTGCCTATGCTCTGTCACAGCATGGGTAATCAGCTGTCGGTTCTCGTCAGGCCGGAATAAAATCCATCGATTCTTTTGCGTCTGTCACTAACGCCCCGCCTGCTAGGAGTTTGAAGCACGTCACAGTCATTCAATCATTGAATCCTACTCAGAATACCACAGACAAGGTTAGACCTTCCGGATTCTCTTGAATGCCGCCATCAGTTCTCGCCTATACCACGAAGATTCCGGTTAAAGAATCCAAGAGATATTCACTAGAGCCTCGTATGCTTGTAGAACAAGAGTGGTTGTCAGTCACTTTGTTCATAAGTGAGAATGATGATGAGTGTCACGGATCATCACATTCATCAAGTTGAAGAACAAGTGATATCTTGGACAAAGAACAAGCGGAATTGAATAGAAGAACAATAGTAATTGCATTAATACTCGAGGTACAGCAGAGCTCCACACCTTAATCTATGGTGTGTAGAAACTCCCCGTTGAAAATACATAAGAACAAGAGTGATCATTGGTTTCGGCCCCAGAGAGGGAACCAGAAGAACCAAGATCTGATCTAAGAACTAGATGTCCAAAGATGAAAATACAATAGTAAAAGGTCCTACTTATAGAAAACTAGTAGCCTAGGGTGTACAGAGATGAGTAAATGACATAAAAATCCACTTCCGGCCCACTTGGTGTGTGCTTGGGCTGAGCAATGAAGCATTTTCGTGTAGAGACTCTTCTTGGAGTTAAACGCCAGCTTTTATGCCAGTTTGGGCGTTTAACTCCCATTTAGGTGCCAGTTCCGGCGTTTAACGCTGGGATTTCTGTAGGTGACTTTGAACGCCGGTTTGGGCCATCAAATCTTGGGCAAAGTATGGACTATCATATATTGCTGGAAAGCCCAGGATGTCTACTTTCCAACGCCGTTGAGAGCGCGCCAATTGGGCTTCCGTAGCTCCAGAAAATCCACTTCGAGTGCAGGGAGGTCGAATCCAATAGCATCTGCAGTCCTTTTCAGTCTCTGAATCAGATTTTTGCTCAGGTCCCTCAATTTCAGCCAGAAAATACCTGAAATCACAGAAAAACACACAAACTCATAGTAAAGTCCAGAAAAGTGAATTTTAACTAAAACTAATGAAAATATACTAAAAACTAACTAGATCATACTAAAAACATACTAAAACAATGCCAAAAGCGTATAAATTATCCGCTCATCACAACACCAAACTTAAATTGTTGCTTGTCCTCAAGCAACTAAAATCAAATAAGATAAAAAGAGAGAATATACTATAGACTCCAAATTATCAATGAAACTTAGCTCCAAATTAGATGAGCGGGACTAGTAGCTTTTTGCCTCCGAACAGTTTTGGCATCTCACTCTATCCTTTGAAATTCAGAATGATTGGCTTCTTTAGGAACTCAGAATCCAGATAGTGTTATTGATTCTCCTAGTTAAGTATGATGATTCTTGAACACAGCTACTTATTGAGTCTTGGCCGTGGCCCAAAGCACTCTGTCTTCCAGTGTTACCACCGGATACATACATGCCACAGACACATAATTGGGTGAACCTTTTCAGATTGTGACTCAGCTTTGCTAGAGTCCCCAATTAGAGGTGTCCAAGGTTCTTAAGCACACTCTTTTTGCCTTGGATCACAACTTTATTTTTTTCTTTTTCTTTCTTTTTTTTTTTCTTTTTTCTTTTTCTCCCTTTTTTTTTTCGTTTTTTTTTTGTATTCACTGCTTTTTCTTGCTTCAAGAATCATTTTTATGATTTTTCAGATCCTCAGTAACATGTCTCCTTTTCCATCATTCTTTTAAGAGCCAACAATTTTAACATTCATGAACAACAAATTCAAAAGACATATGCACTGTTCAAGCATACATTCAGAAAACAACAAGTATTGTCACCACATCAAACTAATTAAGCTAGTTTTAAAGATGAATTCGAAATCCTGTACTTCTTGTTCTTTTGTGATAAAAACAGTTTTCATTTAAGAAAGGTGATGGATTCATATTCATAGCTTTAAGGCATAGACACTAAGACACTAATGATCATAAGACACAAACATAGATAAACATAAAGCATAATTTTCGAAAAACAGAAAGCAAAGAACAAGGAGATTAAAGAACGGGTCCACCTTAGTGATGGTGGCTTGTTCTTCCTCTTGAAGGTCTTATGGAGTGCTTGAGCTCCTCAATGTCTCTTCCTTATCTTTGTTGCTCCTCTCTCATGATTCTTTGATCTTCTCTAATTTCATGGAGGAGAATGGAGTGTTCTTGGTGCTCCACCCTTAGTTGTCCCATGTTGGAACTCAATTCTCCTAGGGAGGTGTTGATTTTGCTCCCAATAGTTTTGTGGAGGAAAGTGCATCCCTTGAGATGAATCTCTCCATCCCTCATGACTCGGAGGTAGAAGCTTTTGCCTTCCCTTTCCTCTTTCTAGAGGTTTCTCCGGCCTTGGATGCCATAAATAGTTATGGAAAAACAGAAAGCATGCTTTTACCACACCACAAAACTTAAAATGTTTGCTCGTCCTCGAGCAAAAAAAGAAAGAAGAGAGTAGAAGAAGAAGAATGGAGGAGAGGGAGATGCTTTGTGGTTCGGCCAAAAGGGGGAAACAAGTGGTTTGATTATGAATGGTGAGGTCGGTGAGGTTTTATGAAGGATGAATGGGTGAAGAAGAAGAGAGTGTGTGGGTTGGTGGGGATCCTGTAGGGTCCACAGATCCTGAGGTGTCAAGGAAAGTCATCCCTGCACCAAATGGCATGCAAAAACGTGTTTTGAGCCAATCCTGGCGTTAAACCCGGCTGGTGCCCATTTCTGGCGTTTAACGCCAGGTTCTTGCCCCCGGCGTTTAACGCCAGTCTGGTGCCCTTTTCTGGCGTTAAACGCCCAGAATGGTGCCAGACTGGGCGTTTAAACGCCCAACTGCTACTCTTACTGGCGTTTAAACGCCAGCAAGGCCTTCCTCCAGGTGTGCTATTTTTCTTCCTATTTTTCATTCTGTTTTGCTTTTTCAATTGATTTTGTGACTTCTTATGATCATCAACCTACAAAATAACAAAAAATAACAAAAGAAAATAGATAAATATAAATTGGGTTGCCTCCCAACAAGCGCTTCTTTAATGTCAGTAGCTTGACAGAGGGCTCTCATGGAGCCTCACAGATACTCAGAGCAATGTTGGAACCTCCCAACACCAAACTTAGAGTTTGAATGTGGGGGTTCAACACCAAACTTAGAGTTGGTTGTGGCCTCCCAACACAAACTTAGAGTTTGACTGTGGGGGCTCTGTTGACTCTGATTTGAGAGAAGCTTTTCATGCTTCCTCTCCATGGTGACAGAGGGATATCCTTGAGCCTTAAACACAAAGGATTCTTCATTCACTTGAATGATCAGTTCACCTCCATCAACATCAATCACAGCCTTTGCTGTGGCTAGGAAGGGTCTGCCAAGGATGATGGATTCATGCACTTCCCAGTCTCTAGGACTATGAAATCAGTAGGGATGTAATGGTCCTCAATCTTCACCAAAACATCCTCTACAAGTCCATGAGCTTGTTTTCTTGAGTTGTCTGCCATCTCTAGTGAAATCTTGCAGCTTGTACCTCAAAGATCCCTAGCTTCTCCACTACAGAGAGAGGCATGAGGTTTACACTTGACCCTAAGTCACACAGAGCCTTCTTGAGGTCATGGTGCCTATGGTACAAGGTATGGAAAACTTTCCAGGATCTTGTCTCTTTTGAGGTAATTTCTGCTAGACAAGTCATCCAGTTCTTTGGTGAGCAAAGGAGGTTCACCCTCCCAAGTCTTATTTCCAAACAACTTGTCATTTAGCTTCATGATTGCTCCAAGGTATTTAGCAACTTGCTCTTCAGTGACATACTCATCCTCTCAGAGGAAGAATACTCATCAGAGCTCATGAATGCAGAAGTAAATCCAATGGAATCTTTATGGTCTCATTTTGAGCCAGATTCCCATGGTTCCTCACTAGGGAACTCATTGGAGGTCAGTGCACGCCATTGAGGCCTTCCTCAGTGGCGTCCACTTCCTCTCTTTCCTCTCCAGATTCGGCCATGGTTATGGCTTTGCACTCTCCTTTTGGATTTTCTTCTGTATTACTTGGGAGAGTACTAGGAGGGAGTTCAGTAACTTTCTTGCTCAGCTGTCCCACTTGTGCCTCCAAATTCCTAATGGAGGACCTTGTTTCAGTCATGAAACTTTGAGTGGTTTGATTAGATCAGAGACCATGGTTGCTAAGTCAGAGGGGTTCTGCTTAGAATTCTCTGTCTGTTGCTGAGAAGATGATGGAAAAGGCTTGCCATTGCTAAACCTGTTTCTTCCACCATTATTGTTGAACCTTTGAGGCCTCTCTTGATTCTTCCATGAGAATTTGGGTGATTTCTCATGAAGAATTATAGGTGTTTCCATAGGGTTCTCCTAGGTAATTCACCTCTTCCATTGAAGGGTTCTCAGGATCATAGCTTCTTCTTCAGAGGAAGCATCCTAGTACTGTTGGTGCATTTTGCATTCCAGACAGACTTTAAGAAATCAAATTGACTTGTTGAGTCAATATCTTATTCTGAGCCAAATGGCATTCAGAGCATCAATCTCAAGAACTCCTTTCTTCTGACTTGTCCCATTGTTCACAGGATTCCTTTCAGAAGTGTACATGAATTGGTTATTTGCAACCATTTCAATGAGTTCTTGAGCCTCTGTAGGCGTCTTCTTCAGATGAAGAGATCCTCCAGCAGAGCTATCCAAAGACATCTTGGATAGTTCAGAGAGACCATCATAGAAAATACCTATGATGCTCCATTCAGAAAGCATGTCCGATGGACATTTTCTGATTAATTGTTTGTATCTTTCCCAAGCTTCATAGAGGGATTCTCCATCCTTCTGTCTGAAGGTTTGGACTTCCACTCTAAGCTTACTCAATTTTTGAGGTGGAAAGAACTTTGCCCAAGAAGGCATTGACTAGCTTTTCCCATGAGTCCAGGCTTTCTTTAGGTTGTGAGTCCAACCATATTCTAGCTCTGTCTCTTACAGCAAAAGGGAATAGCATCAGTCTGTAGACCCTCAGGGTCAACCCCATTAGTCTTGACTGTGTCACAGATTTGCAAGAAATAGCTAAAAACTGATGAGGATCTTCCAATGGAAGTCCATGGAACTTGCAATTTGTTGCATTAGAGAAACTAATTGAGGCTTAAGCTCAAAGTTGTTTGCTCCAATGGCAGGGATAGAGATGCTTCTCCCATAGAAGTCGGGAGTAGGTGCAGTAAAGTCACCCGCAGCCCTTCCTTGCATCATTTGTTGTTTTCGGCTGCCATGTCTTCTTTTCTTCTTTGAAGATTTCTGTTAGGTCCTTTACAGAGAGTGTGCCTTAGCTTCTCTTGGTTTTCGCTCAAGGTCCTTTCAGGTCAGGGTCAGCTTCAACAAAAATGCCTTTGTCTTTGTTCCTGCTCATATGAAAGAGAAGAGAACAAGAAAATATGGAATCCTCTATGTCACAGTATAGAGATTTCTTGAGGTGTTAGAGGAAAAAATAGAAGGCAGAAGTAGAAAATTCGAACTTATCAAGAAGATGGAGTTCGAATTTTGCATTAAGGGATAGTGTTAGTCCATAAATAGAAGGATGTGAGAAGAAGGGAAGTAATT